>NW_007730365.1:91441-106874 GCF_000696425.1 Galeopterus variegatus
CCCCCCCCCCCCCCGCCCCTTACAACTCAACAGATGACATTCAACTAAAGGGGCTCTGCGATAGGAGAGGCACGGTCCACATAAAACCCTTCCTGTGCCCACTCTCCTTTACTTGGTGAGAATTTGCCATGCTGCCTCTTAGACTGAGGTGCTGTTGCTGTTTGGTAGAGAAACCCCAGCTTTTTGGGAGGAGGCACACGTCACAGTGATGCTCCTTGCTTCTTTTTCCTCTGAATTTCATAAGCTAAAACTGCATTGCAGAACCTTCTCCTGCCCCCACCCGACCCCCATCCCCTTTAAAGATAGCAGTAGCTGCTTAATCAAAATGTGCCAGTGAAAACTCAGGTTCATACTAGGCAGAAAGGGGCTGGATTTACTTACATGTGTATTTTTGTCAGGCACTTTTCTTAAGCCAGCTTGTGCCGTCCTTGTGTCCTGGGTGTGACCTAGGGCCAGCCTGCTTCAGTCAACAGCACCGGGAAAGAGCAGAAAGGAGAGGTGAGGGGAAGCAGCAGACTCAGTGTTAGTAGTGTGTGAAATCTGTGGAACTAAATGAAAACTCCACTGTGCCCTTTCCCCAACCCTTCCTTCTTGGAAGTCAGAGCTGTAATCAGCTGCATTTCCCTTCCATTTCTGACTCTAATAATACGACAGAATCAAGGTCACAAGACGTGCAGAGAACATGCTCACAGTATGAAGTATCTTCTAAGTAATACTTCTCTAATTCATTTATTAAGAAATTAAGTAGTTGATCCATTTGAACTCTCATGAATAGATATTAAATGTTGCTTATTGTAAAAAATGCTAATAAATCATTAGTGTTTTAAAAAAATAACCACCAAATGGCCAACAAATTAAATTTAAATCATTAAGTCTGATGTTCCTAGAGAGGAATCACAGGGGGTGGTACATTACAGAACCTGTTTTTATTTTGTGTGGTTTTAAACACTAAGAGCCCGTGCTGACTCCTGGCTTGTGCCTCCCTGGCTCTTTTCCAGCTGGCGGTGAGCATCTGTGAGGCAGCTGACTGGGCAGGAGTGGCAATTTGGAGGGTGGCCGGGCTACCTGAGCTGCAGGGCCACGTCCATGACCTTAGTCTCGCGTTAGTCCTCATTCTAACCAGCAGAGCTAATCAGCGCCAGCACGTGCTGCTCAAGTGTTGATTGCTCTGTTGCTCTTCCAGGGCTGCTGATGACTAAAAGCTCCACCATGCAGACAGCCAATCAGCCTCGTCTGGCCTTAGAATGAAAAACTATCATCCCCACTCAATGAAAAGGATCCAGGAAACACAAAGCCCCCAGCATGTGCACACAGTTTTAAGCGGAACTCAGAGCCTACCTTCCCAGCAGTACGCCCAGGCCGCGGCAAGACTATGGCTGAATGTTTCAGCCTCTTGCAATATGCTGCTGTGACTTGACTCAATTCACCGTCTCTTATCAACATTTTAACACAGGGGCATTAAATAAGAAGAGAGTCTGTGATGTTCTCATGCGTAAAACTGTAACAGACTGGTTCATTTGTTCAGCTGCAGCAAACCAGGTGAGAAGGAAATGATCAACTCTAAAAAAAAATCTCCCCCCTCCTCAGGTGATGTCACCCAGGCCAAGAAATGCATGAAAAGAAAGGGGCAAAGTCTAAACGGAACAGACATCTCCAAAGTGCCTTTCAGGCTAGAACCGTTCTGTCATCTAAGAGCGCAAGCCTCTCAAAGCACGGTGCTGCTAACCCTTTCAGGGGGTCCACGTTGTCAAAACTATTTGGATTGTAATACTAAGATGTTTTTGCCTTTCTCACTGGGTCGACATTTGCACGGAGGCAACCAAAGTGACGGTGAGTACAAGTGCTGGCGAATGAATCAAGGCACGAATCAGAGGCAGCGGCACCAACATGCGCTAGTCTTCACCACCACAAATGGGGAAGGAAAACGGCGGCCAGTTTCACTTAAGAATGTCCTTATTGAGGCCTGAGAAAAGCATTACTTGTACTAAATCTCGAGGCTTGAGTAGTTCTCTTTTCACCCTTCCCTGGGATGGTACAGGCAGTATGCATGAAGTACACGGGCAGCACGCCCCTGCACGACGGCCGGCTTCAGGAAGAGCACATGCAACTGCAGAGCTAGCCTCTTTGTTCATGGAATGCTGTTCTTACTTGAAAGACTGACAAACTATGGATACTTAGATTTGGGACACACATTTTCTTAAAAATAAACAAAATAAGTCTATCACTTCAAGGAAAATGAAGTGATAAAATGATGAAATTCAAGCTTTCAACATGAAATTAGAATTTTGAAAAATTATCTGTCACTGTGAGTGTGACAGCTTCCCAATACTTAAAAAAAAAAAATTTCTGATGAGATCAGGAGTGATATTCACAAAAGTGATTTCTGGATATTATATAATGAAATGAGTCAACATTTGGAAGATCTGTGCAATTCAGTAAACTAGTAGTTTCCAAATGACCAATGCATGTTATAATATCATGCAAAGGCAAAACATCAATTCAAAATACAAGACAGACCAATGGATTTTAATGCAAGATAATATGAAATGCTCATTGATATGGTTTCAGATTTCACATTGCAACTACCTTTTAAGAAACTTCCACTTACGAAGTTGTGTGGTACCAAAGACTATTCACATTTTTCCGAAAATGCTATTCAAATATGCCTCCCTTTTCCAATTATATATCTGTGTATGGATGGATTTTCTTCATATACTTCAGCCAAAACAACATATCGCAACAGATGGAAAGCACGTGCAGAAATGAGAATCCAGTTGTTTTCTATCACGCCAGACATGAAAAAGATTGCAAAAATGCAAGACAAGGCTACTCTTTTCACTAAATATTTTTATAGTCCTGGAAAAGTTATTTTTCATAAAAGTATATTACTTATGTTAACATGTACAGTGTTTATTGTTGTTATTTTAAATTAATTAAAATATTTTAAAAATCTGTTGTAATTTCCAATGCAGTAAATATCAATAGATATAATCCACATAAACAAAAGAGCCTTTGGGATCCTCAGTAGTATTTAAGACTGTAAAGGGCCTGTGAGACCAAAATGTATGAAAACTGCTGATTTTAAGGAACCTTAGCATAAGGCAGCTGGAGAAAGGAGCTCTCTTAAGAAGCAGTGTCACTATGAAAATGTTCCAGATTAAAGAGGCTAAAGAGATATAACAACTAAATGCAATATCAAATCCTGGACTGGATTCTGTACTGAACATGTTATGCAGAAAATTATGGGGTCAACTGACAAAATTGGTCTATGAATGATAGATTAAAGTATTCTAACAATGTTAAACTTACTAACATCAATATACTGTGATTATATATGAAAATATCCCTATCCTTAAGAAATACACAGAGTATTTAGGCACTGAAGGCCATGATGTAACTTTCCCTCACATGGTGTGATTGTGGATATATCAGGGTATTTTTAAAAGCTCATGGAAAATGGCATTAAAAGATAACATGGGGCAGGCCCGGTGGCGCACTTGGTAGAGTGTGGCGCTTGGGAGCGCGGTAGCAGGAGCGCCGAGGGTTTTGATCCCATATAGAGACCGGTCCGCTCACTGGTTGAGTGCGGTGCGGGCGCGACACCGAGGGTTGCGATTCCGTTGCCGGTCCTGGTACGGGCGCGACACCGAGGGTTGTGATCCCATTACCGGTCACGAAAAAAGACAAAAAGGAAAAAAAAAAAAAAAAGATAACATGAATCTTTCCATGAACTTTTTGAAGACCCTTCATATATATTACTCTTTTGTAGCTCTGACTAACTAAAAAACTAAGATTTTGTATACAGAAGTTTGAAAGTCAATGTAAAGTTCACAAAAACTCCTATGAAGCAGGTAACATTTTTCAACTCAACAAATACTTTAACACTGAAGATGTGAAAAGCAGCTGAGTAGAAATTACATAATTAGACTGTTACACAATTTTTCAAGCATGGAGTATGCTGTGGCCAATATCATTAGTAACAGCCTGGAAAGCCCAGTACCCTGCCAGCCTCCCTTGCAGCTAGGGGTGGCCATGGGATCCAGCTGTGACCAAAGAAGAGAATATTTGTTAGGGGCTTTTGGGAAAATTTCTGCTTTCCTGATCAGAGGGACAGGCAAGAGGGGAGAAGTCTTACCCCAATGTCCTCTTGCACTTAACATGAAGGGGACTCCTGCAGCTTGACAAAACAAGCTTGAAGACACAAAGCTAATGATAGCCAAGTGAAAATAAAGAGAAAAGCCTAGATCTTTGCTGACATCATTGAATAACTGAACCAACTCTAGCAAATTCTTACCACAGTATTTATTACAGGAGAAAAATATACTGTTTCACCACTGACAGTCAGGTGTCTGGTACTTCCAGCTGCATACATTACTGATGCCTGCTTATTCAGGAAATGGGGAAAAGGCAGAATAAATACGGAAGACTGCACACCATGTGCCACTGTGCAGAGAAAGCAACTCCAAAACAAAGTGTCCACTTAAAACCTGGACCAAATGGCATGTTTAAGTCTTTAACAAAACCAAGATGTAACAATTTTCATTAGCAAAAGTCAAAATAAAAAACTACAACAGTAAGCATTCTACAGTGATTTAAGCCCTGAGAAGGTCAAGGCATCCTCTAATCAAATGGATATCAATGAAAACATCATCTCTGGGTGTTCTGCCAAAGGTATACATTATTGCCAAATTCCTAATTCAAAACCATATTTAAGAACGCTTTAACTGAAACACAGAAGTTAAAAATAAGACATTTAAATAGTAATCTCCCTTCTCTCTCAAAGATAAATGTGCCCATTAACCCTGGATGCGAACAGGAAGATTTCTTTCTCTTACATACTATATGCCAATTTTTTCCAAGCCATTCATGAGGAAATCAGCACGGAAAAAATAATTTAGGAAGCTGGCTCCTGCTCAGCTACTTCACTGAATTAAAGTGCAATCTGGTTCATAACTTTTAAGTGGACATATTAGAAATATGTATTAAACCCTTCTGCCTAAGGTCCTGTGCAAACACATGGGGAGGATGAGAGACAGCTGGGTATAAAGACCCACCAGATACCACAGAGGCTCCCGTGGAGTTTACAATCTAGTTAGAGCAGGAAGAGATAAATGTGAAGTTAAATGAAACATCTCAATAAGTTTTAGACAGTAGAAGAGATGTCATAAAATAGTGCACAATTCCTTGCCAAAAAGACTGTTACTGACATTAAACACTGCAGGATTTCAAAGACGAAAAAGTCACTTCAAGTGGAGGAAGGTCTGGGGAGACTCTATAGGGAGGGCAGGATCCACCTTAATGCTGAAAGATGCATAGAAACCTGTGGGTGGTCGAAGGAAGCACATTAAGAGAATCTTAGAAATGCTGGCTTTAAAAAGAAGGTAAGAACAGCTTGAGAACAGGTGACTGGTATAGGGAGGGAGGCAGATGGTCAGGGGCTGAGAGGATGGCGCCAGCTTATTGAGGAACATTGGACATTCAAAAGAGAATGGCAGCCAAAAGTGGAAACAAGCCAACTGTCCATCAGTGGATGGTTAAACAAAATGCAGTATATACCTAAAAAGTGATATTCTTCAGCCTTCAAAAGGAAGCAATTTCTGACACATGCTACATCTAAGAACCTTGAGGACCTTATGCTGAGTCACAAAGAGAAAATTCAGCATGATTCCACTTCTGTGAGGTACCTAGAGTAGTCAAGTTCATGCAGAAAGTAGAATGGTGTTTGCCAGGTGCTGGGGAGGGGGAAGAGAGAGTTATTGTTTAATGGGTATGGAGTTTCAGTTTTGCAAAATGCAGAGTTTTGGAGAGAAATGGTGGTGATGGCTGCACAACGTGGTTGCACTGAACTTAAAAATGGTTAAGATGGGAAATTTTATGTTATGGATATTTTACCACAATTAAAAAAAAATTTTTTTTTAAGAAAGTGGCAGCAGGCAAGCAATGGTGTGGACTGGAACTCAAGAGAACATGGTACTCAAGAGAAAAACAGCAGTTGGCTACCAAACATAAGGGCCACATCTTTTTTCAGCTCCAGGCCTGTAGACCCATAGGTTCCACACAGGCATTCCACTCCTGAGTGCTGAGCAGATATACACCTTTCTGTCATCAACATAGCCCCCCACCCCCAATTTTCTTTGGAAATACTAAACTTGTTTTCATTTAACGAAGGACCTTTAGAATCTTGTAATGTCTGAGGCATTGGAAATGGAGTGAGTACCTGGCTCCTGCAGAAATCCACTTCTGGCCTCTGCCTCCACCCACTGGCCTTACTTCCATGTATACGGACATAAAAGGTAGAAAACGCGATCACAGAGAAAATGAAGTGCAGGTCACGTGGGCATGGCTCAGGTACATGGAGAGCATTAGCTTAATAATGGTGGCAAAGCTGGGCTTCGTCCTGCTAACATTTCTAGTATCTAACCATCTGTATCTATTCTGACTCTACACTAGGAACTATCAGAGAATCCAATGCGTGGTAGGCACTATTTGGAGATTTATATATTCTCATGATGAAATGGCTTTAGACTCCTCCAACAATTCTGGAAAGAAAACAGGACTAGCTAAAAGTCTTTCCAGAATTCTGGGGCAGTCCTAATCTACTCTAAACGTGTTAAGCCTTTTCCTGTAAATGTGATCGTGGCCACAAAACATCCTGGGCCTGGAGTTATTTTGCCTACACCTCTGCAGCTGGCAACCTATAACTCACCATGTAGTCACCATGATTCCCTGTCAAGAGATAAGTTTGCAAAGCACTGTCCCCTTGAGTCTGGTCCTTCCACTGAGCCTTGGGCAGGCCTCCTGGTTAATGATTTACAGAAACAACCATTTTTAGAGTGGCATTAGTTTAAAAAAAAAAGTGAACTATAAAGATTCGAACTTATCACTATCACCAATAGGAAAATCACCTCCCTATATTCCTCGGGTCCTTCAACCTAAATATTTTTAATTCTCAGGTAGATATGGACATTGGAAGATCAAAAATTATACCTGGCCCACAGGAACTTTAGATGACTTGGGCATACACGTCTAAATTTTTATTTATAAGTTCTTCTCAGTTTTTATGTTTATTCTCTTATTTTGCTTCATTTTTAATTTAGGAAAAGATGGCTAATATATTAGATCACTTTTGTTGCTGGGTCTTGTTGGGCTTCAGAAGTCTTTAAGGACAGACTCCTAAAAAAAAAAAAGTTAGGAAAGCATAAAATGTGTCAGGGAAATGGATCATTTCACTCACAAATTTTGCCTTTTAAATGCAGTTCTACCAACAGTTCTGTGAAAGATGGTTTCCTTACTGTCATTTATTAGCCATGACAGGCAGCAATACTTCTCTCAGATAGTCTCCCTTCACCACAATTATCCAGTCATGCCTGCGAGGCAAAAGGCTGCTCAAAACTCCTTCCTTCTGGAATCCTCTTCCCAAAGGCAACAGTTCAAAGCAAACCTCTATTAACTGGAACACTGACATCTGCAGAATTCTCTGGACAGGACAATTCCACTACTACTGTAGTGGTACCGGAAACTAAGACATAATTACTTACAGTCACCAGGAAATCAGGTTCAGCAACACAGTTCATAGGTGGAAGCCTTAAATACCCACAATGACAGTGTCACCAGCCCATAAAAAACCCAACCACTGTCTGTCAGTACATGGACTTCTCTCTTACCCAGGACCCTTCTTTGTTAGCCTTCCCACAAAGAGGAAAAAGAAAAAAATTCTTTTCACTAAAAGTCAATGTAACACTAAAACAAAGTACAAGATAGTATTAAAATTAATTAGATGCACTACTGGCTTATTAGTCCCTATACACATTTACGAATGTGACATAAAAATTGCACATTCCTTGCTAACAGGGCTCACAATTCATAACTTGCAGCAACATAAAAATCTAAATATTTTCTGTCTTTAAGTCTCTTTGCTGATTTCTTTCTTCTACACACCTCTTGTTTTTATGCATCTGGAAGCAAACAGAGGCCAAGGGGTTTGAAGGAGAAAAGAAAAATGGAGGAGAAAAAAGAGGAGAGACTGAGAAAAAGAAAGAGATAAGAGGGCAGCAGAAGATGGAATTCAGGACTGAAGCATGCCAGGAGGGAGGTGGCCCGGGACCTGCAACAAGGAACAGGTACGCAGGAAGGAGGGTGGGCAGAGGGCCTTGTCTTAACATGTGAAATCTGCTCCACAAAGAAGCATCACCCACTAACCCTGGGTAAAGCCCACAGCTTTAGTCTCTCAAAGAGTTTCTTGAGCATTAAGACATATGTAATGTGCTTCACAGACAATACGGAAATGACAGAAACAGAGAGTTAAGCATATAATTATAACAACATAAAAATGAACATACTTCGGTGTGCTAGATTTTAATAAGATTTTAATAATATTGGTAAGCAGCCAAATTACAAAATGCCCCAGGATATGGAGTACAAAACCTCAGAGACAAAATAAAAACTCATGAAAATATAAGAGCACTTTAAAAAGGTAATAATCTTTAGGACAGAAAAAGCATTTTCTCAACAAAGGTACTGAGCATGTTTAATAAAAATTAAATGAGATTAAAGACAGGGGCACAGCCATGCATCCCAGCTCCCGGAGATCAGGAAGGTGAATTTGTGCAGATGACAGCCTGGTGCCAGGAGCACACACGAGCTCCAGTCACCAGCAGATCTGTAATAAAGCGCCTCCAGGAGTGCGGAATGTCTCACAATTCACTTACAGGATAGGAATTCATTTACTCTCTGGCTGTATGGCAGCCTTGGAAATGAACCGGCGGCCTTGGAAATGAACCGTGCCGGCACGCGGAAGCTACATATTCTCACCCAGTGGAAGGGGCTGGGTGGATGCCCCCCTCCCATCCACACAAGTGCAGCTGCCGCCATAGCAGGGCGTGGTCTGGGGATGACAAGTGGAGACAGGATGTCTCCTCTGGGAACAACTTATTATTCAGATAAACTAAATGTAAGAGCTCCATGTGACCAACAAACCAAAATAGGAAGCCAAAACAACAGGAGGCCCCACCCCCGGAGGGACAACGTGCCACTACCCTGTGTGTAGCAGGAAGGCAGGAGCAGAGAATATATTCCTGGTTCAGTTACGCTTATCATCTGTCAAGACAGATGTGCCAGCCTAGCTAGGTTTTCTGGGTGGGTGCGTGGGGGTTTCCTTCAACTCTGTGCAGCAAATACTTTCATGTGCCTGACATTTGGGTCCTAATTTTTTTCCAAGGGCACTACAAGTTATGCTTCATTTGGGCCAGATGTTCAAATCAGTGTGTCTGCTCATCCCCGCTAAGAACACGACAATTATTTATTTGTCCTTCCAGCACATGTAGCAGTGAACAGTGGCTGCTGAAATGCAGAGGATGACAGATAGCTGATGCCCTTCTGCAGAGCAACCAGCACCCCAGCAACAGGACACACGAGGAGGAGGCATCCTCTCTCTAGCCCTGTGCGACAGGCTATCTACAGGTCCCTTATTTTAAACCCTAAATCAATAGTTTAAACAGATGAAGATTCCATGTGACAGGAGAGACAGTAAAAAAGATTGGAGGCTTTATATTCTTTAGATGTCTACTTCTTCTGTACTGGCTATTAAAAAGTTATGTGTAACTTCAAGATGAAAGGCATTAGTAGCTTCTTAGAAGAGGATAATCCCAATCTTCTGGAGATTTAATGAGATGTAACTCACTGAAGCTTTTGACTCGGTCTGCTGTTAATTGAATCAAAGTCAATGACGATCTTGCTGCACTTTGGTGTGAATTTCCTAAACATAAAAACAAAATATACAAAGATATTATCCAGTGAGTAGTTAAAGTGATTTGTTTACTTTAACTTAACCTATATTTTCTGTGTGGAGAAAAAAATGTCCTGGGATTTGCTTGATACTTTATCTCTATAGGAGCCAATTACAGTGCACCATACTGAGAGAAATGCAGACCAGAAAAGACTAAGGCAAAAAAGATGCATGGGGTGGCTTGGTTTGTATGTTCTTCAGGTATCTGAGTTCATGAATTATCAGGGAGTCAAAGGATTTCTAACAAGTTAGCTGCACGACATGATATCTGATTACTAGATTTCCCATCAGATTTATCTTGTTTCCTTGGAAATTTCTGCAGCCAACTTAGAGTTGCTCTAAAGCAAAAACCAGTAAATTTCCTTTTGCCTCTCATACACAGCAAAAATCAACTAGCTTTAGTGAGAAGTAATTT
The DNA here is from genome assembly GCF_000696425.1 of Galeopterus variegatus. Taxonomy (NCBI): domain Eukaryota; kingdom Metazoa; phylum Chordata; class Mammalia; order Dermoptera; family Cynocephalidae; genus Galeopterus; species Galeopterus variegatus. The sequence continues at coordinate 101,641 of NW_007730365.1, forward strand.
TTTAAAACCATGTTCTAAAAATGCAAACAAAATAAACCCACCATATATTTTTTTACTGATTGACTTCTTACTCATTACATATTACTCCTACAACAATTAAAAAGAAAATATTTGGGGACTAAACATATTCTTTCACGAATCAGTGAATAAGAGAGTATGTAAATAATTTGGGTTTTAAGTCTCATAAGGGACAATGGTTTAGTTTGAGCCTCATTACATCTAACCTACATCCCTAATGATGAACACAAGTTATCTATAGTAATAGTACCATTACTGTTGATCACAAACACCATCAAACTTTGTAATACTTTTTGATACTTCACAGTATCAAAAGAATTCTCTGCCATGATTCAAAAGTGATCCAGCTCACTTGCAAGTAAAACATACCTCACAATCTTAGCAAAGATGATTATAAAAATCCAAGACTTCAAATATCAATTTAAAATGTTGCTGTAAAAAGAATTCCTGGTGTTTCAACCTGGTAGGTTACTTTCATCCTAAATTTTCTATGTCAGAACTGTTACATTTGCAAAATTTACAAAGGTTTGGTGTTACTATTATAAAACTTGTGAATTTTTAAATTTCTTGCTACTTGAATAATTATTCTAAGCCCTGGAAAGTTACTGATACTAAAGTACAGTCACTAAACAGACTGTCTTCAGATACTTCTGATACTGCTCTTAAAAATCTACCCCTAGGGCCGGCCCGGTGGCGCACTGGAGAGTGTGCCACTTGGGAGCGTGACAGCGCTCCCGCCGAGGGTTCGGATCCCATGTGGAGACCGGTTCTCACTCACTGGCTGAGCGCGGTGCGGGCGCAACACCGAGGGTTGCGATCCCGTTGCCGGTCAGTAAAAAAAGACAAAAAAAAAAAAAAACTACCCCTAAAATAATCTTTAGATTCTTAGATTCTTATGCCATCGCAGTTCCAAAGACACTTCAAAGTGTGGAAGTCAGGCATCACAAGGAGAAATTAAACATCAACCAAGGTCAAGTATGTTTCTTCATTAGCCCTTCATATCACCCCTGTCCCCAAGTTCTCCCCACTTACCTGAAGGTAACCCCGGCCATATCAAACATGCGCCTCGCAGCTGTGGCCTCATCACTATCGTGGTATTTATCAGACATGAAAATAACTTCTCTTATACCTTAAAAGGTAACAATGGAAGCCCCATCAGTATATGCCATATATACTGCAAAAGATGTGCAGAAGCAGACGGAGCCCTTGTAGTACCTAGGATTAATTACCTTTTCCAGTGTGCTTGCAATGTTCGGTTACTGAAATAGTATCTGCCGCTTTCTAATACAGCAGAGGGCGGATTATATTTAATCTACCCTCCAGTCTTTATGGATTTAAAAAAAAAGAAAATGTGAAGTGAAAACATGTCAAATACTCAAGCCTTGATCTGATTAACAAATTTTCTTTACTACAAGTAATCAAAGATTTTTTATTCACAAGGCAACTATTCTTAATTTCAAGAGGCTAAGAGGGTGGGGAGCGGAGGCAGGTAGTGGAGGGTGCGGGCATTCAGAGATAAATACCACTGTGATAAATACCACAGAGATAAGTACCACCGTGCTCCCCAAAATGGCTCTGCAGACCAGTTCGAGCCAGCTCTATGGAGAGCAGATCTGTTTTCCTCTCCTGGTCTCATCAGGCAGTACTAACTTGAAAGCCGGGAATCCCTTGGGCTCTGTGCTGAAGGCTGCTCCTCCCCAGCCCATGAAGGGACAAGGAAGCTGAAGTGTAGAGCAGACACTGCTCTTGCCACGCACCTGCTGCTGCCTTCACCCCGGAGGATGGCCAAGGAAAAATTCGGAAGGATCGTGCAGCAGCAAGAGCGAGGCAGCCCACGCTCCTCCTTAACCGTGGCTTTCGATTCCATGCTGGCAGACCTCTTCTGCTCTGAGATCTGTGGGGCTCGTGATAAACAGTCCCTTTAAGCCACACATCTGGCTAAACATGATAAGTCTTTAAATCTCAAGCTGAGAGTTTTATGGAGACAAAGTGTAGCTGAATCTCAGATGTGACAGTTTGAAAAAGGTGAAATGTTCAGAATACAATGGTGTAGATTTATGGTAACTGTAATACAAGAAAAACTTAAAGTAGTACCATTTGAATCTTAGGACATTTATGTGCAAAGATATCTTTAGATCCTCAAATATCTACCATGTATTAGATACAAATTAAAATTTCATATACAGACTCCCAGCTGACCTTGTTTCTGACAGAAGTTCATTTCTCTCCCTCCCCACTAATCTATGCACAATATGTCAGAGAATAGTAAATTGACAGTAATTATATGCAATGCCTGTGTTGTTTTTTTGGCAGCTTGCAGTTTAAGAAGTTGCAAACTAAATTAAAAACATGGTAAGAATCACAGACAATGCAATTAGTCTTAGAATACCTGGCACCATTCAAAAACAAAACATGGGAAATACCTTGCAAAGTTGATAGTGCAATTAATTTGGATCTAAACAATAGCAATTTGAGATCAAACACATCTGCAACGAGCAACTGATGAGCAGAGAGCAATGCAAATGTGACAAATGGAAAGGAAAGGCCCAGCTCCTACCTGCCTGGATGATGAGCTTAGCGCATTCATTACATGGGAACAAGGCGACGTATATACTACAGCCTTTCACATCGGCAGAATTTTTGTTCATGATGGCATTCAGCTCGGCATGGCACACTGTGGGTTGGAAAGAGAAAGAAAAACTTAGATGGCAGCTCATGAAGAATTTACTAAGTGTTAAAGCATTTCATTCCCCTCTCTGAAATAATATATAATAGACTCAATAAGAAAAAAGTTGATTAGAAACTGCAAGTCCTGAGAATACCAAATGAGGACACATGGTCTGCCTGGGTCGTTTGCAGCCCTTGGCCTGTAAGCACCTCGAGCAGCCAGGAGGGGCCAAGGTCAAGTACCTTCACCCACCCTGAGCGCAGCAATAGCTCACTGCTCCACAAGACCCTGGGGTACTGAGTTGCCCACATGAAATAGCTCATTTGTGTGTTGATATGCACACACAGGGATAGTCACTGTGGCCGTTGAGAGGGCAGGGAGCAACTCTGAGAGCAAGAGAGTCAAGAAGTGAAGCTGAGCATTCTATCCTGAGGGATCTGCTTCACCTCATCATTCTCAGCCCACATACACACAAGAAAAACACCAGCAGATTACCAGTAGTTAGTCTTTTATAAGAAAAACATTCATCCACTTAATGGCAGTGTAAAGTCCCCTGCTTGATATACTGGCCCATTCCACCAACAATTCCAAAACCATGACCCACGGTCATCCCTCGACTTGCCTGAATTCAAGGTCAAAGTGAGCACCTTCCTCTCTCTCTCCCACACCTGTCAAAGCCCAGCACCTTTTGGCTACGTGTTCCTACCACCTAATCCCCACGGGGAGTTCCTCCTCCAGAGGTAGTGAGCAGTTCTCACAGCACAGAGTTTTGAATCCCTCACCCCGCTCTGCGAGATTTCTGTACAGCCGTCTTGTATCATCTTTGAATTTTCTGGGTGTGTTATCTAAAACTATATTGTAAACTCCTCATGGCAGTGACTCATCAACATGTCTGTACACTGGAACCCCAGGAACTGTCCAAAATACCGATATCTGTGTTCCATACATGAAGAGTGTGATGTTCTGTAGTGTGGCCCAGGCTTGGGAGAGTTTGAGAGGTCCCCTAGGTGATTCTAAAGTGCAGATGCATTTAAGAAGCACTGCCTCATGGGCTCCCCCGACTTCCCCAACACATGCTATGCACACAAATGCTAAAATAAATATATGTTGAACGAATTAATGAATGACTATCTGGCCACGGTCCAAATCATACAAACTGCTGGAATATAAATATGGGAGCCTTCAAGGATTTCCCCTATCCTCTCCAACCTGCCAACCTTCTACACTTACCTTCTTCCAGAGTTTTGAGGCCTTAAATGAATAGTGGCCTAAACTCACGGCTCTTGTACATCTCAGTCATGCCTTACACAAGCAATGCACATTATAGGGAACCTCCTCTGGGACAGACAGATGAAAACCCTGGACTACCTTCCTCAGCCAGCCTCCCGTCTTCGGGTGGAATTGCTACTATCTATGTGCACACATGTCCTGCAGCAGCTCTGCAATGTTGCAGGCAGAAGGCTGATCAAGAGCTCCTTCAGGAAATGTTAGTAACCAGATGAGCTAGCTGGCCAGCCCAAGGAAATGCTAGTAAGTGCTCATTTTAGTCTACAAATACTATGTTTTAGGAGGTCTCACTAGCATGTTAAAATAGTCTCCGGCATTGCAGGAAAATCTAAAGAAACTAATAAGCTGCGCTGGATCAGACCTTAGCCCATCAGAGAATAACCCTCACTGGCCCTGGTGGGACCTGAGCCGCAGCCCCTGAGACTCACTGGCCTAACAGACCCCGAGAACATGGGAGGCCAAGGCACAAACACTCGTTGGCCACTTGGGCACTGGCCTTGCACTGGCTCCCTGGGCCCTTCTCCCCTGTGGATGAAGATGTTCAGAAGCTGGGATTAACACTCTCAGTGTTAAAAAACAATTAGATGTAACTGTTTCTTTCATTTCTCCCTTGAGGGCAGAGCCCAGCCTGCTAAGTTCTTTGTAAGTCCCCCAGAGTCTAATGCGATGCCATGAACATAATGGGTGTTAGATATTTATTGAATGAATAAAGGAGGAAATGCAGATTCCAATTATTGATGGTGACAGGAAATATTGGAAGTCCTCTTAAATTCAAAAATATGCTTTCCCATCTAATAAATATTTTTTGATGATGCTGGTATTAACATTCAGAACCACAGAGTTTCTGAATCTGTTATGAAACACTATTATAGAGTCCTTTTTTGAATCGCCAAGAATAGCCACATTGATTGCAACTATCTTCCTCTAATTCATCCGAGGCAGTCTGGGGCAAAATTTATCATTATAAGTCTGGATTCATTAGTGAAAATTAATATATGAAACAGATTCTCTTGGGCAGCTTCCGACAGCTCTATGGAAAGGGTGGTTTTTAGAAACAACACACAGGGTTATAAACAGATTTCCTTTCTCTTAACTAAAAATAAATCACAAGATGAAAAATATACAGCTTCTTGTTTTTTTGTTTTTTTTTCCTTTTTGTCTTTTTTCGTGTCTGGCAACGGATCGCAACCCTCAGTGTCGCGCCCGTACCGGACCGGGACCGGCAACGGGATCGCAACCCTTGGTGTTGCGCCCGCACCTC
>NW_007730365.1:107210-125519 GCF_000696425.1 Galeopterus variegatus
CGGCGGGAGCGCTGCCGCGCTCCCAAGTGGCACACTGTAGCAGTGCACCACTGGGCCGGCCCTAAAGCTTCTTGTTAAAAAGAACATGAAGTCTACTAGGCAGTATGAACAACGGGAGTGCTAGATATCACTGAGGCTCTTTAAAAGGAATGGTTCCCAATCCACAATCCCACATATTTAAAACCAGGCAATGACACAAACAATACCCAAGTGTTCAATCAGCAGTATGAGGATCAACCCAACCCTGATTTCTCTTGCTCATTCCTGCACCCCTTCAATTTTAGACTTGGCAAACACCCACTGCCTTCCCAAGAGCCGCCTCAGCCCACCAAACTCTGTCTGATTAACACAGGCTTCCCTGGCTTGAAGGGAGAAACCCCACTCAGGGGAGCACCCGACACTTCAACCTGTGCTGTCTGTCCAAGTCCTGAAACCTGGCTTCACCTTTCTGGCCTGACACTTGCTTCTCTCCAAGACCAACTGGCATCTCCTGGCAGGCTTGTTCCATCTGAGGAGACAGATCTCGGTCAGGCCTCAGGCCCCCAGACTGTCCTCAAAGAGGAAACTGGGTTGACTAACTTGACTACTATCCATTCAATTTGTTTAACATGTCAGAGTGGAGTTTGGGCACTCATTTACTTGGACTGGCCATTTATACTGAGCAAATGATGTGTGGCTGCCAAATTGGCTCCGGGCCACAAGAACACTCAGGGTGACATAGCTGGCCTGTGATGAGCTTGCTCCTGGCCTGGCTAGCCTAACTATCACCTCTGCAGGGAAGTATGAAGAAAGAGCTTTGCAACAAGTCAGCACCAGGGTTCAAGGCCCAATTTGACTCTTAGAAGATGCATGACCTTCAACAAGGTGTACAAGTGGGCACTTGGTTTGCAAGAGTAACACTGGCTCTGAGAATGTGTATTTCCGACTAAAAGCAATTTTAAAAACACTGAGTGCACCCAATTTTCAGCTTCTTCCTCTGTTTTCAGTTTTATCCCCAATCCTTCAGGAGAGCTTATCTTCTCCAAGACAAGCTTTCACTAACAAAACATGAGTCTCTTCTCCCAGCACCAACTGGTTGCAAGGCCCCAGCTCTCCCCATCTCTGTTGGCACTGGCTTCTCTCTGCTCCACCGCTCTTCTCCTTTAAGCATGTACACTTAGTCCCCATTCTGAAGATGTCACTCTTTTGGCATTTCCACATCTGCTACTCTAATTTATTTTCTAAATAATTGTCTCTTGACTTTATAATGCATATACAACCTCTAGTTTTCTCTAAAACAATGTTTTTCTTTTTCTTTTTTTTTTCCTTTTTGTCTTTTTTCGTGTCCGGCAACGGACTGCAACCCTCAGTGTCGCGCCCGCACCGGACCGGGACCGGCAACGGGATCGCAACCCTCGGTGCTGCACCCGCCCCCTGCTCAGCCAGTGAGCGGGAACCGGTCTGTATGTGGGATCTGAACCCTCGGCGGGAGCGCCACCACGCTCCCAAGCGGCGCACTGTAGCAGTGTGCCACCGGGCCGGCCCTAAAACAATGTTTTTCAAACTGTAGGTCATGAAATCAATTTAGTGAGTTATAACCAGCTTTTTTTTTTTTCTTTTTCAATGAAATGGACAAGAAGGGAAGGGCAGAGATCAGAATGCATCCCACGTGCAAGGTTAAGCACTGTTCCTAAAAACTGTGTTTCAGGTATGCATGTTTCAGCTATAAACTATGCTTTCTAGGTCATCACATAAAAAGTCTGAGAATTGCGACTCTGGAAACCTGTTGGCCTCTGCAATATGCTGATAAATGTTTACAACTAATTATTTAAAAAAAAAAAAAAAAGCCCTGATTCTCAGCATCAGCCAATTTCTGTGTGTACATACTCCCACATGGCCAATTTCAAGCTCCCAGCAGGACACGGAGTTGGGAAGAGATATGTACAACTGGCTCTGGTGGGCTCATAGGAGCCAGCTCCCACACACCATGGGACGGTCTTAGTGTCACCAAAACCCAAAGGCTCTTTTTGGCCGCACTCTTTGGATTCACCTGCTCTCTTGGCCCTTGATTAGTGGACTACTCTCCACTCTAAAACCTCAAGATCACGATGCCCTGTGTGTTCTGCTTTACTTTTCTATGGGTCCTTTTCTTTCTCTTGCCTTTCTGGGCACTTCCAAAGGTTCAATCCTAGTCCTCCATTTTTCTCCTGTACTTACTGATTGTAAGAATTCATTTATTCATAGATTCTCAGATACCAGATCTATTTATAAAACCCTGAAATCTACATTTCTTTCTTTCTCCCTTCCTTTCCCCCTTCCTTTCCCCCTTCCCTTCCCCCTTCCCTTCCCCCTTCCCTTCCCTTCCCTTCCCTTCCCTTCCCTTCCCTTCCCTTCCCTTCCCTTCCCTTCCCTTCCCTTCCCTTCCCTTCCCTTCCCTTCCCTTCCCTTCCCTTCCTCTCTTTCTCTTTCTCTCTTTCTCTCTCTCTCTCTCTCTCTCTCTCTCTCTTTCTTTCTTTCTTTCTTTTTTTTTTTTGTCCTTTTTGAGACCGGCCACACTGCACTCAGCCAATGAGCGCTGTGAGCGCACCAGTCATCCCTATATAGGATCCGAACCCGCGGCGCCACGGGCTCAGCCCTGAAATCTACATTTCTAACCCGAATGTCTCATCTTCTCCTCAAGCCTTTTTTTTTTGGGTGGTCTGGGGCTTCTCAGTACCTTTTAACAATAAACATTCCAAAGATGTTTGACAGCAATAAATTAAAGAATAAATTTATCTTTCTCTAGTGCTAACAGTTTTATTATGTTGCCTAAGAACTGCAGCAAGAGCTACAAATATACCTAAAAAAACCAAAGAGTAGTGCCATTAATTTTGAGTGTAATTTTTATATTCATAGTAGGAATAAGTGCCAAGTATTCCAAAGATACACAGTTTCTAAGAAGTACTCATAAGACAGTCTAAATTGCCAAAAATAAATAAATAAAAGATGAATTTTCCAACTTTTTACCGAGAATTACACATCTATAGCTAAGCAATAAGCAAAAGAAATCTCCAAATACATGTATATTTGATAAACACAGAGTGACATAAAAACCTTCAATTATTCCCAACATTGTTAAAACTAAAAGAATCAAATGCTAAAAATATCAGATTAATACTTATAAAGTTCTTGATTGCCAGAGGAGAACCTCTGTTTCAGGTAATTATAAAACAATTCATAAGCTTTGGTCTTTTTTTTTTCCATTACTAACTGTCAGAATTCAGAACTGCATTAACCTTGGACCACTGAGAAGAGATTGTATAATTAGAAAACTGTATTTTTCAAATTCCCTCTTACTAGGGCTTGATTAATCCTTACTGTCTCATGTAGGCGGTTCTCTAGAAGTTTGACAAATTAACAGGATATATTCCATCCTTCGTTAGATTTAAGAGATTCAACATTTTATAGATTTGACTTTCATCTCATTTGATACAAGACTAATACAATATCTGTTTTAGACAGCAGTGTTATATTAAGGTTACTCGAATAGGTTAAAAAAAAAAAAAACGCTGAATAAGCTAAACAAACAATAATGGCTCCACAAATGCTTCAGCAGTAATAGTGACTCCACCCTCTGCTGATCTTCACCTGTTCATCTCTGTGAGATGAGAAATATTGGGGCCTGGAAAATTTGGAGTCAGGAAAAGTAAGTTTCTATACGAGTTAAAGAAATGGTCCAGATTGTTTTAAATTCCTCATTTTTAGTGGTACAGAATTTTTCTTGAAGAAAACGACTTCCTTAGGCCTGAGGGGTATTGTGCCAAGGCTGACCTGAAAGGATGGGCAGCTTTTGTTAGTGTCGGGGTCAAAGGCCAGACACAGAGCACCTACTGCCACTTGGAACAGACCTGCACTGCATTCCGCCAGCACTGCAGCCTGTGTCCATCAAAGCATGGACAGCTCAGTTCAATAAAGAGACAAGGGTCAGGACTCAAGAGCCAACAAGTGTCTGCTCATGGCCTTCTGGAATGAAAAGGTGGGAAGTGTCTTCTTCCCACCTTTCTACTGGGTTCTCACCTACAATCAGTAATTGACACAAAATGTGGTACCCAAGTTCAAGGCTGACCTATGCATCTTTAAAAATAACTCAGTGTTAATTTACAAGATAGTCCACTTTTGATGACAAAAGCTTTTTGTCATTACTTCTTGAAATTAGGGTCTAAGTGGTTTTACTTCTGAGGTCCTATGGGTTATCAGAGCTGCTAAATCTGGGCATACCTCTCTCAGAGCACAGGAGCCCCCACCCTGCCCTCACTGCTGGGCAGATGCCTGCTGGAAACTTCCACTGAGGGGTGGGGCATGCACTTGCTTTTCTTACAGTTCCATTTAAGGAACTGCTTCATACCTTTTGGAATTAAAATGGAATTTCAACTACTTGTTTCTTAATTATTGAAAGATATCCTGACAGGGCCTCATATGTCACTGCCAGCCTCCAAAGTACCTATCCTTCAAGTCAGTAATTTAACAATAGAATAGCCTCTAAATTTAAGCCCCCGCCACCTACTACCACCAAGTGCCCCCCACCCCAAAAGTTATAAACTGTTCATTATTACAGCTACCCCCAAAATCCAAGGCAAACACTTCTAGAATTTGGAGGCAAACAATGTCACTCTACCTTATCTCCCTTGCAAAAAGTTTCTATATCTATAAAGTAGCAAGCTGAATCATTGTCAGCGTTTTCAAGTGACTGAAATAAAGGTGGGGTTGGGTAAGGGAGAACTTGGAAATCAAGTTACATTGCTTCTTCAAGATAATTCTACCAAAAAGCTCCCATCCACCACATCTCACTCTCCTCGTCCTCTGTTCCCTGCCCCTCGCCCCCAGAGCCCCTGACACTATTCTTCCTCCCTGCCAACTTGCTGGAATGCTCCAAAGCCTTCACTCTTAAGGCTTCTCAGATAGAGCCCTGTCCTCCAGCCAGAGGAGCATCCCTTTGTATTGGGCTGCACCAGGAGGTAAAACGGTTTAAAACTTCCCATGTTTCCATGCGTATGTTTTGATAAGCCCTGGCTGCAAACCCTGCCTGCCCCCAGTCAGAGCACTCACAGCACTGGGTGCTGGGGCTGCAGGAGGCGGTGGGTCCACTCCCCGCAGAGCTCACACCCAGCCGGGCAGCGATATCCAAGCGAAGAAACAACCGAAGGACCCGCAAATGCTCCAAGCACAACAGAAGAAGAATTCTGAAGAAGTGCTGAGAAAACCCAGGAAATGAGGGGTTAAATGCACTGTTCCCAGGTAAAAGGGGAACTGAATCTTCAGGTAATTTGTTTCTGTAGAAAAATGTATTTGGATTACCAACACCCTTTCAGAACAAAGGAGTTTAAACCCTGGAATTTGCCTACACAAAGATAGTAACTTCGAGTGCCAGCCTCTCTCAGCTACACATAGGAATAACACCACCCTCTCCTGCTCATCACACAGGGTTACAGCGAAGAGCAAATGAGGGACACCTTTGTGCACTAGAAGGAATTATGCGAATAAAGCCTTGGTTACCAATAGTCGGAATTGGACTTGTTTTCTGAGAAAGAGCAGCCTCAACCCTGCTGGTTCTCGCTCTGATGAGGACTTGGAGAGTCGGGGGCCAGGAAAAGGGATGACAGGCGACAGCATTTCTGCCTTGTCTGACCATGCTCCAACCAAGTATATGTGCTCAGATGGAGACGATACTGCCCCCCAGGCCCATGCACAGGTAAGATAAAATAACGAAGCCCAGCTACCTTCTGCCTCTGAGAGGCACATAGTTCCCCTGGAAAGACATTTATTATTACAGCATAAGTTTGTGTGTGAAAAGTAAAAACAGAAAATAGTGACAACGCAGAGAGGCCCAGCCCCATGTGTGGAGTCTGTTCTGTTACCAGGCGGGAGGTCTCTACTAGAAAAAAAAGGACAGCAAAAAGGAATTCTGGACAGATCTGGGAGGAAAGGCATGAGCCACTCACTTAAAAGGTACCAAGCCCTCGCAGCTCTGGGGGCAGCATCACCTTCTAGAGCGCCCCACATGCCCATGGCCCAGGCCCCGAACACTGCAGTAGTAACTTCCCGTCCCCACTCTCGGGACGGTGCACCCCTGTTCTTGGAGCCATCCCTGCTCTGCCTGTCCCCTCTGCTTCCTCATGACCATGTCCACTCAGCCACCTCCCGCACATCACCCTACCCCCACCAGTTCCATGACCTTAAGCATCTTCTTAAGCCTCAGGCTCTTGACCTATGAAATGGAGAGAAAAATGCCTCCCTCCAAGAACCCTTGCAAAGACTAAACTCTGCTAAGAGCACAGTGCAGAAGACCTACCTGATAAAAGGTCGTGATTCCTACCTTCTCCCCGGGGCTGCCCACCTGAGACAAAGCGGTCCTGGGCCACACAATTGGGCCTGGCTGCGAGGATGCACATCTCTTTCTCTCTCTCCTACCCTGTTCTCTATCCCCTGCCCCCTTCCTCGCTGCCTCCTGCTAAAGCTGCTGGCAACAACTCAGGGCACCCAGGGGAGCCACTTAGCCCCAATGGTAGTGCTCAAGGCTAAAGAGCTTTCTGACTGTGGTGCTTCCATTATTGATAATAAAGCCCCCAGAACTCTAATTACATTGCTTCCCTATGTGCTGATGGCACACAATCAGGTCAGAAGGAGGAGGGCGTGGAAATAACCACACTTCATCCATGGGGAAGCCATGGCCACCTCCCTTCCTACTGTTCATGTGGAATGCACGCGTGAGGCCCGCAGTGTACTAAAATAGCACCAATAGAAACAGAACATTCATCGTCTTTTGGCAGTTTTGTAATGCAAATACGCATTATCAAGCTTCCTTCTCATGATAATAGATTTTAAAGGGTAGGCTGGGGCTGAGCACTGAGCACTGGAATAGGAGTCAGGACTTGAGTGTTCTAATTAATTCCAGCTCTACAAGGCCTGCCTCCGGCAACTCACTGATCCTGTTTCAGCCTGCAGAAAATGGGGATTAACCGACCTAATTTGGGATTGTCAGATAAGATGCAAGCTCCTGACACTGCCCTACATTCCGGGGACAAATCTGTAGCAGGCCTCCCACACCACACGACGATCTTCTCTTCCTTTCTCCCCAGTGTCCAAGCCTGCTCCCGCTCCAACCCCCTGCTCTCAGCCCACAGCCTTGCTCTATCCTTCACCGCCAGTGCTGCAGCTGATCACACCCCACCTTCCATCACATGTCCCATTGTGTCTGCTGTCATCCGCCCCCTCCCCCTCACGAGTGTCCCTCCTCTTGCTGTCAACCGGTGTGCCTGGGAGGCCACGCCCTCCCACATCCTCAAACATCTTGCCTCTTTCCCCTTTTTTTATTCATCCATCCCTCTTTCTCTATGGACTATTCCCGTCAGGAAACAAATGCCTGCTGCAGAAAAAAAACAAAAACAAAAACTGGATTCTCCCATCTTACAAATAGAATCTTTTCTTCTGCCTGCATCTCCCATTCTAGCCATGACCCTATCGCCTTGCTCTCTACACAACCGCACATCTCAATACCATACCTAAATAAAGTTCTACCAACTGGCTCCAATTTGCCTTCCAAGCCTACAGCTCCATGGAATCTGCTCTGGGCCGTGTCAACAACGACCTCCATGTTGCTAAACCCACAGACACATTTTAATCTTCTTTGACCTCTCAGCGACCTTTGACACAGCTGATGGCCCCCTGCTTCTCACAGCAGGGCTGCGCATGCTCCCCATGAGGGCATGCTCCTCCTTGGCAGGCTCTTCCTCCTCCACACAACCTCTAAGTGCTGGAGTTCTCAGGGATCAGGCCAGGGCCTTCTTCTACCCTGCAATCCCCACCCCCCGTCACCTCAGTCAAGTCCATGGCACTGATGCACCTAAATGCCCAACATGCCGATACTGACATCACCAGCCCAGACTTGTCTCCCCACCCTCTCAGCCCCCGCCACATACCCACCTAATCACCAAAGCCTTTACCAGGAGCTCTCACAGGAGTCTCAAAATTCAGGTGTCCAAATCTTCCTTGATCTTCCACAAATCCTGCCCCTCCTCCAGCCTTCTCCACCCTGGTACACCTATCTAGTTGCTGCGGCCAGAACAGGTTGGGAGGAGTCCTCTCCCTCTCCCAACCCATGTCACACACCCCCCACCCCACCATCCTCTTGATGCTGCCTCCATGTCATGGGCTCTCTGCAGCCTCTCTCCCAGCTCCAGCACGCCTACCCTCCAGAGCCCCCTATCAGCCTACAGTGCCGCTCAGCTGGTGTCCTTTTCCACTCTTGCCCTGGAACAATCTATTTCACACCCACAACCAGCCTTAGTCTGCTTGGGCTGCTCTAAAAAAATCCCATAAACTGGTGACTTCTACACAACAGAAGTCTATTTCTTACAGTTCTGGAGGCTGGGAAGTCCAACATCAAGGTGCCAGCAGGTTTGGTGTCTGTTGGGGGCTGGTTTCTTCAGATGGTGCCTTCTCCCTGTGTCCTCACACGGTGGAAGGGGCAGACAAACTCCCTCAGGCCTCTTACATAATCCCATGCATCAGGGCTCTGCCCTTGCGACCTAATCAACTCTTAAAGGCCACACCTCTTAATACCATCATGTTGGGTATTTCAACATATGAATTTGGGGGGACACATTCAGTCCATAGCAACAACCAAGTAATTTTTAAAATCCAAACTTCTTAACCTACGAGGCCCTCAGTCTCACCTTACCACTCCAGCCTTCACCCACTAGGCTTGAGCTGAATTCTCCCCTTCACATGCATGCACTGTGCAGAGGGCTTTCCCATCTGAGGTCTTCACCCAAGCACTCTCTGCTGTGAATGCACTTCCCATCCCAAAACACCAATTTGTCCATCTTTACATGATGGGACTCATCTAATTCTTTGAATTCCAGTAATGTTTACTTCATTAATGTCTACCTCCTCTACAGTTAGTCTGCAAGCTACTGGAAAACAGACACCAGACCATGTACATTTTGTTTACCACTGCAGAGTATATGTATTACCATGTAATACATATAATAGATGCCCTGTAAGTATCTGCTGAATGAATGAATGACTGTGTGTGAAAGTACTCTGCAAAAAAATCCAATGCATTATAAAACAGTTACAATTTCTAAAAAGGAAGTAATATGACTCAAGAGAACACTCCCATCACCAGCAGACAACTTAAACTGGTAAAAGAACAGATGACTCATTAGTATTTATTTAAATTTCTAAAAAGTGATAACTCACTTGCAGAAGGAAAACGACAAAGAGGAGTTCTGCTTCCCTTTATTCACCTAAACTCAAAATTAATGGCATTCTGAACAAAGTCTTTTAATTGCAGAATTAAAAAATTCATGCTCAGTTATCATATTCAATATTTTAAATTTGCTATGGCATCTATCATTTGAAAGAAGCACAGAGATGAAATTTACACCTCCACTAACTGGCTGGCACCAACCATCCGACAGCAGGAGCAGAGAGGAGTGTGCGCACCTTCCCACTCTTCCTCCCTTGCTTTCATCAATGTTCTGCATTTGTCACAAGGGTTTCCCAACCCCAGGCAAGTATCTATGTTTCAATAAATACTGTCACATTCGTTGATTCACAAAAGGATTTCTAAAGTCCTCTCTTTCTATTTGGTCTCAGAATAACCTCTTGTCTCCAAATAGTTGTCAGTGTACCTCATATATTCAGAAATTCTCTTTCACTTGGACACAAGATCTTTTTTTTTTTTTTTTTTCCCTTTTTGTCTCTTTTTTACTGACCAGTAACGGGATCACAACCCTCGGTGTTGCGCCTGCACCACGCTCAGCCAGTGAGCGGGAACCGGTCTCCACATGGGATCCGAACCCTCGGCGGGAGCGCTGCCGCGCTCCCAAGCGGCGCACTCTCCAGTGTGCCACCGGGCCGGCCCAAGATCTTTTTCTTTATTGTTGTTATCCAACCTTTTTTCATCAAATGTCTTTTAATCTCCATGTCTGCGGAGTAACCTACACTCTTCAACCACCCCCTTCCACCATTGTGCATTGTCTCGATTCGGTTTATATTCATCTTAGAACTACAGATTTTAATCGTTGGAAGGAATGAAGCCTGTTCCTAGCTATTAATTTATCCATGTACATATGCACGTTCCCTCTCTTTGTGTCATTGCCACCAAAGGATTTTATAGCTCTGCAGCTTTGACCAGGAATGCTTTCAGAACTCCATAAGCAGAGAAACAGACACTAATCTAATGCAATCAAAACTATATTGTTTATATTTCTCCTTAGGACTGTAAAACTGGAAGAGTCCTCAGTGATCATTTATTTCATAAAAATAATTGAGAAATACATATAAAGTGACATATATAACCACCCCATAATCACTGGGCATGAACACACCAGACCCGAAACCCAGGGCTCTTGATGGCTGGTCCAGGATTCTTTCACTTTAATGTGGTCTCTGTTGCTTTAAGCATTGTGGGGGTGTACTTAGCTAATATGCATACTACAGATACGCATATGTCCATCCAAATAAGTCCTAAGAAAGTAAAATTAAAAGCAATATAAATATTTGCAAAAATCTCTGAGAACCAGGTTTTGTTGCATATATCTAGGACTAAATACTATATACATACACTACTTTAACATACCAGTACAAAGCTTATGAAAGGGAGATTTCTGATGGAAAAAAACCTCAAAATAAATCTTAGTGATTCAGGCCAATTTCAGAGATTGGTCACAACTAACATAAAACAGATCAACAGAATAAAGACCATGAGATTTATTATTTTCAGGTGCTTACTATAACCACACTGAATGGTAACCAAGCGTTCCTTAGCAAAGACTTAGCAATCTTAAAGAATTAGATAAATTAAATTTATCATTAGGAGTACCTATTTGCATTCAATCATTAATGTGTTCATATACTCAACATAATTGTTTTCTAAAATAGGCTGAATGTGCCCCTGAAATTTTATTGAGGCTATTAATTTTTCAACAAACCTTTTATTTTGAGAGAAAGTACAAAGATTAACTCCAGCCCACTTCCGGTCATCCGTCAACTTGGAAACCACTACCTTGAATTACATTTTGTTTCAAACTTCTATGAACTGATGTGAAAATCACTTTTAATAAAAAGGAGACACACACATGTATTTTCATGGGGAGGTCTGATCCCCACAGACGAGCAGTTCAGCTTTTCCTACATCTGCTCTTCAGAGGGTGTTATACTGTTACCACACATCCTTTGTAGATATTCATAATGAAATAGCAATCTCTAGTGCTTTAAAAATAATTAACCATGTATCTGTTAAAAATACATAAACATGAATAAATTAATAACAAAATCATTATTCTTTTCTGAAAACTTTTTATAACCAATTATACCTTAAGCTGAAATATTCTATGTCAAGCTGGTTAATTTTAGGAATACATATACTATTGCATTTCTCTGTTTATCTAAAACACCACACAATCAAACCTGAGTTTGCCCCTTGATTCATAAAAACATAATCTTGTTAATTTGTTTCCTGTACAGTTGCTCAAAGGTTTTCACTAATTATATTAGTTATGCTGTACAAAAGTCCTAATTATACCCACCATCAGGCCACAACTACTAGATGGCCAGGCAGGGGAGGAACGGCAGAAAGCTATAAGTTAAATTAAATTCTGCACGAGAAAACACCACCAAGTCAGCAAATCCACGGATCTGCCTAACAAAACTAGTGGGCATTCAATTCCAACTGGCTGAAAGAACAAATTTGATCTTAATTACTAAGAAGCTCTTACGAGTTGTGAGGAAGTCATAGTTTAAGAAGGATCGGCCTCCTAACTCCTTGATAAATTAGTTTCTCAAGACTAACCTTTTGGATGCCAAAGAAATATATCACATGCATGGCAGTCAGGAAAATGTCAGTGTTCAAGGCGGTAAGGTAAATGGCTAAGTAATCACTAAAATGACATCTATGCATGCTTAACAATATGCTAAATCCAAAAAATAAAGATGCAACTTAAATATAAAATTTAAAGAAGCACTGCCACACACTGGCAAAAGTGCTTAAAGTTGCCACACTGAACTCTCGCCTTAATTAATTCCAGGTTTTTCAGCATTTTCTTCCCAGCATTATATCCTTTTTAGGGTATTCCTGTAGAAATAGAAAACTGACTCTGGAAAGAGCCCCACATCTCCATTTCTGCTCAATGCATTCAGAGAGAAGCTACCACCCACTCATGCGGGCATCAAGACTGTGGTCCCTTCCTGATGAAGTGTGGTGTGGCAGGCAAAGCAATCCTGGCTTCCTGATTGATTTTGACAGGCAGACGAGGCCAAGCAAAGAGGCACCAACAGGAAATGGCAAGGCCGCAAGTGCAGGGCAGCCTGATGAGTGTAGCAAGCATTATTTAAAATTCCCAGGAAGTTTAACAACGGGAAGAAGTTGATTCTGCTCCAGCTCTCTAGTCTGTACACTATATCATCAAAACTGGTTACAAAAACCTAAGGAAAGAGTGATATCTGAATTACCAAGAGTATTTTACCTCCATTTCATAAAATTGATATTTTGATTAAATGTGCTTGACTGTAATGTATTTCACAAAGAGAAAGGAACTAAAAATGTCAACTGAATACTTTATCACGTGTTTAGCAACCCACATCATCATAAAAATACAAATCTTCCAAAGTTTTTTTTATATGGTAAATTAGATAAATCTGCTGCTTCCCAGTTTTTTAATTGTCATTTATCTGAAAAGGTTCTCACTATAATAACGCTGCCTTCTTCCTGCCACTTAATGTTACTGACATCATATTATCTTTTGGATTTTTTTCAGGAAAAGGATGAAATAAAAAGCAGATCCTTTAGCAAGGGGAATTTTCATCTTCCATATTAATACTACATTATAATCAAATAATTTCATGAAGTTTTGATCCTAAAGCTGGAAGAACAAAAACACTCTTTAAAAATGCCTCTCTGGAGACAAAGATCAGAAAAACGCTCTGTCTTCCTATCATGCCTTCCTGTCCTGTATTTCCCTGCTTCCCACAAAGTGTCAATCAGACTAATGACTTCCAAACTTACAGAATTAATAAAGAATAATTGAGTTGTATCTTACTGCAAATTTACACATATTTACACAATTTTCAAGTTCCCTGTCTTAGTTTGAGCTGCTATACCAAAGTACCCTAGACAGGGCGGCTTATAAACAGAAATTTATTTTTCACAGTTCTGGATGTTAGAAGTCCCAGATCAGAGTACCAGCAGTCATGTTCTGGTGAGGCCCCTCCTCAGGGCTGCAGACTACTATCTTCTCCTTGTGTCCTCACATGGTGGAAAGAGAGCGAGAGAGTGCTCTGGGGTCCCTTTTATAAGAGCTCCACCTTCATGGCCTAACCATCTTCTATAGGCCCCACCTCCAAATACCATCACATTAGAATTAGGGTTTCAACACACGAATTTTGGGGGACACAAACATTCAGTTCACTGCACTCCCCTTTAAAGAAATGTTAAAGTAGGCGATGTGTAAGTGGCTTTGTGCCTAATGTTAGGCATAGGCTACCACTCCCAAGCTCTTGATCCTTGAGGAGTTATTTAAGCCTCAATCTGCTCAACTGCAAAATGAGATGATGATCAACATTTCAGAAAAGCTGAATTCCTGTGCCCCACAGGAAAGATACAGAGTGGAGTAACAGAAAGACAAGTGACCTTGGAATTAGGAATGTCACCCTGTCACCCTCCACGTGTGACATTACAGAAGTTACTTAAAAGAAAGGGGTAGGCTTAGATCCTGTGGGTACAGAACACTGAGGCACCATTGAAGGGGTCCAAGCATGGTCCACAGGGGATTAATACCACGTCTAGCACATACATAAACTTTTTTCAAACATACGTAAATGCTGTTTGATTTAATAAAGCTCAGATTAACATAAATTGTTACTGATAAGTAGTTTTTTGTCATTACAGATTTTCTTACTCAAAATACTGAGGTTAGCATTATGTACGGGCCCTGGGAGGTTTTTAGACGTTTATTAATCTCTACAACTCCTTTACAGGGATTACCACAACCTATGAATCTATCTTTCCTGAAATATCAGCTCAGTCACCATTAATGTAGGTAACGAAACACAGGGTTAAGCCCACCACCCCACTCCAGACATTGCCATCCTATTTTTTTTTTAATTAATTTAAAAAATCTTAAAACAGAAGCAAAAAAAAAAAAAGAATTTGCATTTTGGTCAATTATCACCAAACATTTCTATTACATGCCAGGCAATCTAAATATTTACTTCTCTGTGGCCTGAGAAGCCTTGAAAATGAGTGTACAGTTTATACACAGTCATCGTTACTTAGACTTAAAGCCCATCTTTCCAAGTATTGTGACGGCAGTAATACTAAATGCCTTTTAAAATCGGTTTATTACCTTCTACAACTTTTATGGTACACAAATTACAAGCTTACTCACATGAAAGAAAATCGTCTACATTCTAACATAGCTACATATAAAATGAATAATTGATAAGTAAGGGCAAAGAGCTTTGAAAACTTAGAGGCTTCATAAGGATGATTAGAAATAATGCAGACGGACAACCACTGCCCAGAAACTCAGCAACTGTTCAATAAAAAACAATCAGTGAAGTTGGACAGATGTCTGTGTGGCTTTTTTTCTTTTTTTTTTAATTCCTTCTGGAAAAGAGTTCCAAAAGGTACTGTCTCCAACTTGTACAAAAGGCAGGGCTTCATAACAAACAAAACCAGTTGCTTGAGAGGGATGGGTACAAATGTAATGCAAAGACTTTGGCTTCTAGGTCCCTGCTGCAAAACTGCCTGTGCTCACAGTGACTGAAGAAGGGACAGGTTCCATTGGGAGAGCCACTCAGGGACCCCTGAGGACTTCTCTACACTGGTCTGATCACTGCGATCTTTTGCAACCAGCCTGAGTACAACAAACTGACATCTCCTAAGAATTCCATATCAGAGTTCAGCATAAGAACCAATATTTCACTGTCTCGACTCGGTGAAATATTGGCTGTGGTCGTCATACATTTCAGTGTAGATCTTTTAACATATCGACCCCCTTCACTTTCACCATTTTTATATGGGACATTGAACTGCATTGTGAAAAATTATCTTTGCATGGACCTAAAAACAATTAATCATTTCCTTTCCTTCTTACCAATAAAAACTTACAGAATCAAAATCAGAACAACAAAAAGTTCCTAAAATACATTAGCATGTTTTTCATGTCACTCACTACCGTTAGCTCTAAAGCTGGGGCTAAGACAGTTTTATACTCTCCTAACTCCGATCCCACTCTTCCTATTCCTACAAGGGGTGAAGTTAAATTGACTATCTGACTATTAAATCCCCTTAATCACTCAACTATTTTTCACACCCTGAAAACCCTGAGTGCTTTGTAGTTACCCCTATCCTCATTCCTCAATTCCTTCTGTACCTCCAGGCACCTTTTTTCTTTTTCTTTCAAACATGGAAGAGTTACTCTTAAGCAGTTAAAAAGAAATTTATAGGGCTTATTTAACATGATTAAGGTCCAAGAACATTAATAAAGATATATAAATTAAACTAAATGTAGACTTGGGATTCTTCATGAGAAAAACCCAGAGGAAAATCTACTAGGGAAGAGTCGACAAAGAAGAAAGGTCTTACATCATGCCTTGAACTTGGTTTCCTGAAGGCACACTCTTGTCCATTTAGATGGCCTTAATCTACTTTATTTTCAACAGAGCCAGTCTGTTCATTTTCAGACATAAATACAGGGTCTAACATTATGAAAAATCAGCAACCAGCATATTCAACCCGATTTGTCTCTTTTATGGCATCAATTGCATATTCTCTGGGGAATAAAAGGAAAAGTGAAGCTGTGGCTTGTCCCTCTCAGACAATCTCTGAAGGGATTCTCCCTGGGGCTCAGACAGGCAATAAATCCTAAGAAGCACCATTCCCTAGTTACACAGTGGAAATCTAGAGACGGCCAAGCCAAAGCTTTCCCGTTCCACACTTCCAGCTTTTGGTCTGACCTCAGTCCACTGTGGGACCACAGAGTCCCCTGAAACAGGAGGAAGTGACTACATCATCCATCTCCGGATGTCCAGCTCGCAGTTTAATTCCTGCCTCCCAAAGATGAGCTTGAGCCAGATGTGCTCATCAGGCGGAGGGGCTGAGTAAAGCCCGCTTCTCATCAGAGCAAAGCCCCGGCCAGCAGCACCTGGTTAGCAGACCCTGCTCCAAGTAGTGATGAAACCACCTGCAGAGTCCCCTTGAACATCCCTCAGCTATCTCTGCAAGGGGCTGTGGCCCTCTGCAGGGAAGCCTGCCATCAGTGCTCTGGTGTACAGACCAGCAGTGAAGCCTGCCACGCCCACCAAAGGCAAAAAGCCCTGGACCTCAGGACTAGACGCTGAGACCACTAACATGCTTCCACCTGTGACTCTCTTTGGAACTTAAGGGACAGGGACAGGAAATTGGGGTAGTTCAATAGAACTTCTTTTCTTTCCAGTTGTTGATGACTGAAAAGGGAGGTGATGACTTCTGATCAACTTTCTTAATGAAGCACTCACCAGACTATGTCACTATGCAGAATGGAACATAAAACATGCCCTACCATAAGGGTATTTGGTATCCAGCTTATTCTCCGCTGTCCTCCTCCAAGGCAACAGGTCATCACTGCACCCATTCGGCATTCCATTATACCCGATCCCAACAATCTTATTTTCTGCATTCACGATGCAGGCTCCGACCTACAGGGAAACATGCCCAAAGGCTTGGTGACTGCAAGTGGCTGGTCTACCACTGGGGAGGCAATGAATGTAACCAGAGGGGCTGCACAGCTCAAAACAGACACATAGCTGCTGGAGGTGCTGAGCGCTGTCTCCTTGTTTGTTTTCTGTGGCAGCTCCCACAAGCCAAGAAAAGTGCACCCCCAGCCCCAAAGGGGGCACAAGAGACAGCTAACAACGGCACGTGACACCTGACTCTCTCACAGGAAAATGTAGGCATGCAGGAATGCTGCACAAAAGGTGGCAAATTTACTCTGCATTTTTAAGTTGACAGCCGTCCATTTTTGGGATTTGCTTTTAATTTCGTAATTTGCTTCCCTTTTTGTAATTTTGCTCACTTGTGGGCATCTCTTTGTCTGTGAATAACCAAACATTCTCCAGTGAAATTCATTTACCTGGGAATTTGGATCTTTGCTTCTCTGTGCTGATAAGAAGGCCACTGCCATGAAATACTCAGGCCATTCCAAAAAGTCATCCCGTTTTTTGCAGGAAACTTCATTCATGTTGGATCTGGAAGAAAAATACAACAAAACAGCAGCTGAGGTAAATCTGCTTTCCAATTCAACCCAACCACATTGAAACTCTGGATCTCTAAACACAGACATCTTCAGACAAATTTGACAATCAGAAATCACAAAACATGGACCCAAGACAGTCTCTGGTCTTAAGAAAAAAATTAAGAAATTTACTATTTCAGAGGTTTGGATTTGGCACCTATAGTTCCACATTCCCAAATATTTCATCTATTTACTGCTTTCTCATCGGATGTTTTTTAAGTTACTACACATGCCTGGCCTACAAGATGTTCTGTCCTTCACCTCTCTTTCTTATAAAATGGAGTCAGCACAGGAGGGAGGGGGAAAGGAAAAGAAACATTTACTGATCATCTCAGATTCCAGACACTGTTAAAGATTTTATACACACCATCTCATTCAAGCCTCGCTCCTAGCTAAGGCAGATAGTAACATCTCACCTTAAGAGACTCAGAGAACTTAGAGAATATGCCCTAAAACACAAAGAATTATTATCCATGCCAGTTGGATTCCAAAGAAAACATTTGAAGCCGTCTGAATTCTGATATTAACCAGATAACCTGTCCTTTCCCCTTATTTTCTCCAGATGAGAAAAAAGTTATCAACTCTGAGTACGGAATCAAATGAGGAGAAAATATGAAAAGTGTCAAGTGCTATCACTAAGGCAAGGTTTTTGTAACACGGCCTTTCCTCTGTCTCTACAAACAGCGAGAGCCCAGGAAGCAAGTCTCAGAATTTCAGGTAAGGAGATCCTTTTAAAAGGAATGAAAACTGTCCCTGTTTGCAGATGATATGATCCTATATATCGAACAGCCCAAATCATCTACTAAAAAACTCTTAGAGGTGATAAAAGAGTTCAGCACAGTAGCAGGATTCAAAATCAACACACAAAAATCAGTAGCATTTCTATTCACCAATAGTGAACAAGCAGAAAGAGAAATCAAGAAAGCCTGCCCATTCACAGTAATTTTAAACCACTAAGTTTGTGGTTATTTGTTTCAGCAGCAATACTAATACACCCACCTTCCTGGTATAG
>NW_007730365.1:125544-126428 GCF_000696425.1 Galeopterus variegatus
GGAAGAAGATATAACTACTATACTTTTTTTTTGAAGTTGTTACAACAAGCAAACGGAAAGGACATTCTTGGGGGGGAGGGGAGAGAGGGAGGAGGGCGGGAGGTGTCGGTGAAGGGCCATAATAATCATATACATTGTATATTGACAAAATAAAAAAAATAAATAAATAAAAGTGAATTTGTATGAAAAAAAAAAAAGGAATGAAAAAAAGGGCAAGGAAGGAGGGCAACACAGAACAGGGCAGACATCATTGAGAAATCTTGAGAAAGTCTAGACGTCTGGTCTAAAGGAAGGTGAGAATTTCCTAAGACTTCCTTCTCAGGCTCCAGACTTTAAACTCATGCTGTGGTGCAGTGTGGCAGTGCCTAAGGCTCTGATGCCATGAACAAGTAGGCACTGGGAACCACACTGACCCACTGACTATGTTGCCCAAATTTTGAGTAACCCAGAAACAGGAAGAGACAGAGTGGGCTGGTTTCCTACCTGGTTTCAGGGTTACCATCCACAATCGCTGTAGGGTGCTAGATAAGCACAGCAGTCCCCTTACCTGTGGGGAAAGCATTCCAAGGCCCCCAGTGAATGGCTCCAACCGCGCATAGTACCGAATCCTATATATAGGAGGCTACTTCAAAAAGTACTTGGAAAAATAGAATTAAAAAAATAATAGGAATCTTTCCATCAACTTTTTGAAGTACCCTCTTAGTGTTTTTTCCTAAACATACATACCTGTGATAAAGTTTAATTTATCAACTAGAAGCACTAAGATTAACAATAAAATAGAACGATTATAATAACACACAGTAATACAAGTTATGTGAATGTGGTCCCTCCCAAAATACTAAGATTTTTGAATGAAACTCGGACAGCGAAACCGCGGATAAGGG
>NW_007730365.1:126796-127263 GCF_000696425.1 Galeopterus variegatus
TGGGGCGGGCCTGAACCTACTGAGTAGTAGGGAGGTGGGGTGGGGGTGACGCTGGAGGGAGGGAAGGCCAGGGCAGGGTGAGACTGTTCCCTCCCTGGGCGCTTTACCTGTGTCTGGTCTAAGGCCCACCGGGGCTGGCGAGGGCTGAAACCGGCTGCAGAAACGCAGCGGGAACGGAGGCTCAGAT
Organism: Galeopterus variegatus; assembly: GCF_000696425.1. Classification (NCBI taxonomy): domain Eukaryota; kingdom Metazoa; phylum Chordata; class Mammalia; order Dermoptera; family Cynocephalidae; genus Galeopterus; species Galeopterus variegatus. The sequence goes on from NW_007730365.1 coordinate 126,984, forward strand.
ACAGCTTGTCCAGGAAGACACAGCCAGGGACAGAGCCCAGGCTCCCGGCCGCCCCCTCAACTCCGACGGAGGGACTAGGCCGCCGCACTCACCCCACGTGGGCGCAGGGAGGACGGCTAGGTCCTGACCCCCAGGGCCACCTCCCCGGGCTCTGTGCACGGAGCACGCCTCGCAGAGGCCGCCCCCGCGGGGACACCGCGCGCTCGCGGCCCCGTGTGACGGAGGGAGGCCTCCTCCCGCCCTCCCTCCGGTCGCGCCCCGCCGGCCCGCAGCCACCTCG
>NW_007730365.1:128263-186503 GCF_000696425.1 Galeopterus variegatus
CCCGAGGTCGCGGCGGGGGGTTGGGGGGAGTGGGTCGCTGGGCCCCCCGGGTCGGGCGCCGGGAGGGACCGCTCCTGGCCGCTGTCGGGGGTCTGACTTCATAAGCGTCTGAGGATTGGGTCGTTTTTTTCCCATCGACTTTTGTACGTAAAGCTATTGCTATTAATATATGTCACATGTGACTAAAATTCGTCCCGAAGAATCTAGTGCCGGGAAGCTGAAAGGGGTGGGAAGTGAGGAGACCTGGTTTTGGTCTCCGGAATGAACCTGCTGTGTCGCAGCGTCCTGATGGGGACTACTGACCAGTGGTGGCTTCACAGTTTCACACTGGACGGTTTGTTGGGGGGCCGCGAATTGGGGCGGGCTGGGGGACTCCGCCTCGAGGCACAAATGCCTGGAAGCTGCATTTGCGTGACTGGCTTCCAGTGTCCACTCAAGTCACGTGGAAGGGCTTGAAGGGTTTGCTGACGCCTGCCACCTCCTCTTCAGCCCCTGCCACCCCCACGCTCACCCCCTGGTAACACATTCCCTTGGTAACGTTTGCCCACTAAAATTGTGCACGTTACCTGTTAGAAAGATCAGAAAAACAAGGCACAGGGCAATAGGAAAGACGGTTAGTGTCGCTTCTGAGGTCATGTTCCCCAAGGAACTAAATCTGATTTTGCTGATTGTCATTGCTCTGTTGAGATGCTTAGCCCCTGAGTCTGCTGGAAAGCTGATTCCAGCACAGAGAATGGCAAAAGAACCCCGTTCTGTTTTACACGTGGGGTTTGAGGACGCTGTCAGCACTCCATAAATAATCGCTACTGTCATCATCATGAGTGCTGATCTGCACGTCCCAAATCTGAACTGCTAATCCAAACGAAAACTTGCGAACTGTATTAATTTAGCCTAACGGTGGAAAAACGATGAGAGTAAACAGTTGGTTCTATCTAATTTCTCACTACAGCAGACACATCATTCTTCATTTCCATGGTCCAGCCTGTAGATTCAATAATTAAATTATGTACTACTCTTGGTGGATGCCGGGAAAGCAAAGAGGAAAAATACTTCATCGTTAACTATAGATTTTTTTTTTTTTTTTTTTTTTTTGCCCTTGAGAAGACTCAGGCTTGAAAGAGCCATAGAGATTAATATGATGATTTTCAATGTCAAGTTGACTTTACTTGGCTGTCTCGTTGCCACTGAAATGTATTATAGCCTGAGTCCCTGGTTTCCCTCCCCCTCTCAAATCCACCTCTTGGTCTTTGTCTTTGGGTCTTCATAGATCCATTTGTCTTCTACCAGCCTACAGCCAATACATCACCCATTGCTGCTGGTCCTTCAACCACAACATCATTAAGCTTTCTTCCTCTGTTCAGTAAAGACTGTCATACATAATTTAGTTACTTCTCATCATTTTGGTCAACGCACACGCTCCCCTCTGCAATAAATTCAAGCTCCTGCTTGCTGCAAACACGTTACCCTGAATGTTCCTGCATTTCACTGAAAGTTCCTCATCTTAAAGATGACATCATTCATAATATAGGAAACACTCTTGAGTAATAGTTTCAAAACTTCAGATTTCAAATATTCTGCACCAACAGCAAAACCTGGCAGTCAAGGGGGAAAAAATACATTCCTTGGTATATTTTGCTCATTAACACCTTGTAACTCCAAGTGTGACTGTGGGTGTTAAGTTTCTCTTGTAAATACCTGTGCTTTGGTTTATAATTGAGGATCTTTCTCCATCTACCACAGATATAGAGGTTCATTATGCTTTCAGCCATATCTAGATTGCATTTCCTTGAGCAAGGAGAGAGGGTTTCACATAGATATGAACATAATCCATACCTTCTTAAGGACTATTGTCACAGGCTTCGACTTGTGTAAATAGAAGTCTTGGCTCTTCTATTTATAGAACTGCAGGTTATCTATGTCTGATCTATGGCATAACCTGGAATATATTTCCATATGTCCATATATTTCAGTATGATCCAGATTAAAAAGGCAGAAGTAAAGGTAAGATTCTTCTGGGGCTAGCTCAAAAGGGGCATTGATGGATTTGTGGATGTCTGCGCCACCAAGATATACTGCCTACCACCTCTCCCACCTCCCTTGCCAAGGAGAGGGTGTGACCTAAACTGGAGAAACAGAGGCAGGAGTCTGGAAAGTAGCCAATGTGTGCATCAAATTTGTCATGGGAGAAAAGACACAGGCCTTGAAGTCAGACCAGACTTAGAATCTTAATTCCATTTCTTAATACCCAAGTGACTTTCAGGAGGTACTTACATTTTTTAGAGTCTGTAAAATCAACAATAGTATTCATCCGATCATTTTTTATTAATTCTCTACTATGTGCTAAGTGTTGCAAATGCAACAATGAACAACGTAAACCAGTTCTTGCCTTCACAGGATGCCCCTCCCCCCAATAAATGCAGAATAAATAAAACTCATTGCTGGCCCAGTGAACATAATAAATGTTATTATAAGTTGCCTGTTGGAAGGAATATCTTTGTTTTTAACTTGGTGGTCGTCAGGACCAAAAACTTCTTTTCATAGCTCAACAACTGAACTTAGAGGCAAAGTACCATTTTTATTGTGTTTCAAAAGGAATAACTGTTTATGTTTCCATGTTGCAGTCCAAACTAGAGAGAACTGTTTAAACCTTAAGTAAGGGGATAACTGTAATATCTGCTAAACCACACACCAAAAAAAGTCAATGAAAATTGTAGAAAAAAGTTAAATATGTGGTCTTGTCAATATACATTTTTTATATGTATGTTAGAGCATGAGCCCAGTTATTTGTGTTCAATGAAGGGCATACAGACAGCAAATTGACATGACAGAATATTCCTATCAGAAAAAAAAAAAAGATTCCTACATAGGATGTTGAGGCCATCAATTAATTTTATTATTACACATCTTCAAAATTATAATGAAGGTCAATAAGGAAATGTTAACTTGGCATATGCACAGAGCTCAGTGCTTTGCAATATCAATAAACATTTTTTGACTAAATAAATTAATAGAAAATAATTGCTTTATGCCAAATTGTTTGGAGCATACTACACATTAAGAAAAGTCTTTGTGGGCCGGCCCGGTGGCGCACTGCTACAGTGCGCCGCTTGGGAGCTCGGCGGCGCTTCCGCCGAGGTTCTGATCCCATATACAGACTGGTTCCCGCTCACTGGCTGAGCGAGGTGCGGGCGCAGCGCCGAGGGTTGCGATCCCGTTGCCGGTCCCAGTCCAGTGCGGGCGCGACACTGAGGGTTGCGATCCGTTGCCGGACACGAAAGAAGACAAAAAAAAAAAAAAAAAGAAAAGTCTTTGTGAATTCTAGTTATACCTCTCTATCTGCTTCCTTTTATTCTTTACATTTAATAAACCTGGAGAGACATTTGATAAGTGGGACATTGGCACTGGTAGGTCAGGAAACCAAGGGTGAACAGAGTTGTTTTCAGGAGGAGTGGATCTCAGTCTTTGGATTTGGGTCTCGACCCGAAGTGACTATCTCCAGAACCAGAACTGAAGGCAGCGGGGAAGGCTGTCTGCTTTCTTGTGGTATGTCGTTTCTCTCCATGACTTGCTTTTCCTCTACAGAGCTGAACGTGTATAGCCTCTTTTGTACATAACTGGTTGAAGTTGATGGAAATTACATGTCTTATCACTTCTTAAAAGAAAAAAATATATAAAATATAAATCTAAAAGAAATGGGCAATTTTCTTGTACCACTTTATACTTCTGTGTAAGTTACCAAGTGCCAATCATTCTTACTTTTTAAAATTCAAATTTGTCAAGCAGCATGTAAGCTCTCAGTGTTGTACAAGAAAAGATAATGCTTCATGTGGAACAGTCATTTATGCTAGTTCTGTGAAAGTGCCTACCCGATGAGAATTTATCAGATTGCTGGTTTTATAGAAATATTAACGATCTCATTAAATTATACCCTCTACTCTGGGGTCACCATGGAACCTACTGAAGGGTAATCAGCAAGGTATTAAGGTTCTGGATATAGAATTCTTTATTGACATAAGAGTTACCACTCACTCTGTAGTGTGTATTTTAACTGGTACAGCAAGTCAAATGCCTAAGAATCACTGTAAATGATAAATTGTTAAATTGTATTTGGAAGTTAATGGCTATCATAACCTGCTTGACATGTTGTGCCTTCCCTCAGCTAACTGAAGGTAGCTGGGGGTAAACTTCTAAAATGAGAGGGCAAGAATCAAATTAATAGTTTAGTATTGCTGCTCACCGTGTATATGTATATTGAGGGTAACGTGTGATCCTGCCATGACAACAGCAATCTGTTATTAATGTCATGAGGTGAAAAGTCATCTTCTATAGACATGAACAAACAAAATAAGGAAGGAAGCCTATCCTACCTGAATAACTGTTGACACTGTTCACAGTAAGAAATTCTAACCTTTGATACGGGAGGTGATGGAGAACAACATGGCAGTGGCAAGGCCAGAGTCCTCCAAAGGTCCCATTTTTGACCAGCCTCTGTCCACTGCAGTGCTTGACAGACAACTTGAAGATGATGAAGGGTGGAGAGCTGTCAGCCGTGAAGCATTTGACAATACTTTGATCCTAGTCGTTCTATCTTCAAATGAGCCCTGGATTGAGTTAAATATCAACCAAAGGGAGTGGAATGGCCCTCATGAAATCATCCCTAAGAGAATGAGAGAGATTTAATAGCTTGGTGGTTACAGTGACCACTATCCTGCAAGAAAAATCAATATCTACACAGTGTTAGACTCATACCAAGGGCTCCTGGAGCTGAGCCATTTCACTGAAGAATAAACCCAGATTCATTACAGAAGAAAGTCAGAATGTGGTAGGAGGTCAAATATAAATATACTCTGGGCTCTTTTGTCCAGAAACCCAAGGAGATGCTCCTCGTTAAGGATCCGAGCATTTTTTTAAAGTATAGAATTTACAGAGCTAGAAGTGACCTTAGCAATCAGAGTCCAGCCCCTTCTTTTTACAGATGAGGAAATAGTAGCCCAGAAAGATTATTTGGCTTGCTCCCGTTCACACAGCTGGTCTGGTGAGATTTCCTCCATGCCACACTGCTCATCCCACTCTTAGAATCTGTGAATCGAACCACAGCTGTTTATTGAGCCCCTCTATGAAAGGCATTCTGCTAGCCTTTGAGGAGCATAAACATAGCTGAGTCAGTCTGAGCCCATCTCTCTCTTTGCCAGAGAAGGTAAAACTATTGAATGGGTTACCCAACATCCAGTAGTTAAGTAGCAATGTAAGACAATGATAAAAGAGCTGTCCCAAAGCAGAACATGATTTTTTGTGTGTGTCTTCTACCTAAAAAAAAAAAAAAATCCCTTTCTGCCCACTTAGGAAGTAGGTTGTAGATGCAGGGGTACCCCTGCTCCCTTCATCATTACTCCCACTTAGCACAACATTTAGTTTATACTGTAGTTTCTTTTTTGGAAGAAATGTAAGATATACCAGACCTGAAGAGGGACAGCCTGCAGACATATCGAATCACATCTCAGTCCTGAGTATAAGAAATTGCCCTCACTTAGTCCTGCACAAGCTCGGGAAAAGATTCCATCTAGAGAAATCGATGTTGGTTTCCGGAACAAAGCCCAGACAAGGAAGAGTAAGTGCCATCTCTTTGCATTCACTAAATATTAAGTGTTAATATGTCCTTAACATAATGATAGCCCCCCATGAACCATGGAGTTTCAGGCAAATAAATATACATACATATACAAGAATATAATCTTTCTGCTTTACACTGTTTAATTCAATCCTTGTTGAAATTCCAGGGATAACATAACCTTTTGATAAAGTTCTACTATCTTGTCACCCACACAAAAAGCATTACATTAAATAAAGAAAATAAGAGCATGCAGTACACCCTCCAGGACTAGAGAAGAAGGTGGCTGGATCTGGCTTCGAGACTGATAGCTAAAAACTAAGTCTGGCTGCTGAAATCCAACAATATCTACACAGTAATGCATACACCCCCACGTAAACACCTTATCTTGCCTTCCACTCCTTTATGTTTTCATATTCATGGCTCCCTGTGAAACCCAGAGGAGTATATTTCTTGAGAGCCTTTGTTAATGGCCTATTCGTTCCCTTGCTATTCTCATGTCACAGCACAAATGGCATGTGTTGGCAAAAGGTGAGATAGCAAGTTTACATTTGAGAGTGTGATTTCATTATGAAGCAATCCGTTTTGTTTGTAACAGCCTTCCACTGGTCTAGCCAGCTTCTAAGAGCCAGGCGCCTGTAGAGAGAAAAGAACTTCATTTTATAAAAATGGTGGCAAATTCTATTAGTGATTTTAGTGGCACATTAAGCAGGTTATTATTAGACGAAACTGACATTTTACATGCAGAAATATTCTTTACTTGAAAGTCAAGTGTCATTCAAAAGGCGGAGAAATTATTTAGGATTTTTTTTAAAACATCAAAGAAATCCCCTGAAAACCTATCCTTATAAATGCCTCCATCAGTTTAGGAATCAGGGCTACAACTGATGCCTTTGATTTCTCTTTGATGAAAACAATAATACCAGAATGGCATGGCTTTGGGAAATGCTCATAAGCAGTGGTCAGGAAAGTAGATTCTTCTTCTGTATCTACAGCTAGACCTCCGCGCTGATGGGCCAAAGCCCAGCTGAAGGTCAGTATTATTCATTCGCAATGCACACCACAAAGAACTCCCCCTTGCTTCATCCAAACAGAGCTTCGTCCTCCTGCTGTATATACAGATATTGCAGCAGTAGCTGAGATGCTTGAAGAGTTTTTCACTGCATATGCCTTTGGAGATACACATTTGGCTCAGCAGAAGCTAAACATTTTTAAGAGCACAGTAAGAAATAGGCCAGAAAACATGAAAGCTTTATAGCTTTTTTAGAAAACTTGATGGTCTTGCTGGTACAACTCCCTATGATATGGTTCAGTTGTAATAACAATGGAAAGTGTATCAGTGCAAACTGCTGATGAAACATCAGAAAATGTAGCGAAGGGTCTTTTAAACACATTTACGAACTGTTCTTTTTGAACTGTGCCTCTTAGCCTTGGAAAACCTCTTCAAGATTTTAAACAGGGCTTTGGATGAACTGTGGAGTGAGAACCTGAAATTATCTCGTGCACTGGAATCAATATCAAGCAATATTTTCTCTTTGAGAGAAATTCAATCTGACAGAAAAGAGTAGGAGCAATAAAGAAACTGGGACCCTGGCTAAAATGCTTGCCTTAGAAATACGCTATAAAGCAGTACAAATTAGGTGATGTCACTGGAGGCAGAAAACCATAGTGACAGAATAAAATGTTATCTGAGCTTCAGAATACTTCATTATCACTACCACAGGTCACTAAGCTTCACAAAACGCATCCATCAGCCTTGATAGCCACTTGTAAGCCGTCGCTGGTAGCTAGATGGCGCAGCGACCAAATGCACAGCCCCTCAATCAAGGGAGACCGGGGTTCAAAGAGAGGCCTGGGTGCACAGACCAAGGTTTGTTAGTCTCAAAGTGCTCTCTAGTGGCCAGATGAACAAAAAATTATCCGACGCACGGGAGCGACTTCAGGAGAGGATTCAGAATCCAAGAGCTGTCTTGGAAAGGCAAGGTAGAGACACTTTCCACTGCAGCCTGCAACTCCTGCACCCGTGGGAACAGTTTATGAGCAAATTTGCCTCTCCCACCTATTGTGTTGCTACCCATAAAACACTGATAAATTATTAAACTCAGCTGTGTAATTTCGAGACTGTATTAGAGGCTTATCAAATTAATGGGGAAGTGTTTAGATTTAAATTAATCCTTGTGCATTTCTAAGAGGTTCATTAGTGAAAGGTATATTAGTGAAAGTAGAAGAGGTACATTTAGCTTGTCCATCCGACTAAGCAAATGCTCTGTGCCATGCTCCAAAGCCATCTGGGAGCAAAAGAAACTCTTTTAGGGAATGTGATATGGTTCAACTACCAGTCTGGGTTGAGGGGAATCATTTCTCAAGCACCTGTGTATTCCGGACACAGTCCCATATTTTATCTCTAGTATTCATTTAACCCTCACAAAACCCCTCTGATGTAGGAATCGTTATCCTTTTTTCTTTTTCCAGATAAGGCAGGGGTTGACAAACGCTACCTGTAAAGGGCCAGAGAGTAAATATTTTAGGCTTTTAGGGCCATACAATCTCTGTGGCCTCTGCACATCTACTCAGCTCTGCTGTTGTGTAAAAGCAGTCAAGGACATTAGGTAAACAACTGAGAGTGGTTGTATCCAATAAAAGTTTATTTATGGACAGTGAAATGTGAAATTCATATCATTTTCACATGACTCAAATTATTGTTCTTTTGGTTTTATTTCACCCATTTAAAAATGTAAAAACCATTCTTAGCTCAAGGGCCATACAAAAACAGGTAGTGAGCCCGTGCAGAAACAGTGGCTATATTGGCCACAGGCCATAGTTTGCCGAGTCCTGTGATGAGGAAACAGTCCTAGACCCCAAGTCTGTAAGTGGTGGCCTTGGTGTCAAACCAGCCTAGCTGTAGTCCAGGCTGAATCAGGTATCGTCAGTGGTACCTCCAGTCCAGTGTATCAGACCTCCTCCTGCCATCGATGCTGGAACAATTTTTTTTTTTTTTGCTGGCCAGTACATGGATGGAACCCCAGACCTTGGTGTTATCAGCACCATGCTCTAACCAACTCAGTAACCGGCCAGCTAAAGTAATTTATTTTTTAAGAAAAAGAAAATTCAGAAGAGAACTTCTCTAGGAAGAGCCAAGATGAAGACAGAAAGGAAGAGAAAAGCACCAGGGGAAGTAATCAGGCATTAAGAAATATGTACAAAGGTACTTCAAAACGTTCATGGAAAAATGAAATTAAAAGATAAGAGGAAGCTTTCCATCGATGCTTTGAAGACCCCCCATACAGTGGTTTTGGGAAGACCACTATATAAAACTTTATGGAGTTTTCTGAATCAGATGGAAGGCACAATTCTCAATTCAAAAGGCTTAATATCATATAGGGAACACATTAGAAATTCATGAAAACATAAATTTAAAAAAACTTTACAGGTGGATGAATATTCAATTACCTTTAGCAGTAGGGAAATACACATAACAAGAGTTGCTTCTAGGAAAGGGGCCTCCAGGAAGCCCAGGACTCCTGCTTTCACAGGCGTCAGGCATTCATCCCATTGTATGAACAACAATTTCAAGCCACAAAATCCAGGTGAGCAAAATGAAAAAGTAAATTTTATTTTTCTAGAATTTATGGCGTCTAGCGAAAGAAATGTAGACTTGGTCATTTCAGACTTCAAATCGTCACTTCAGCATTTCCCTCACCCCTCCTTCTGCCCAGGAAGGGAAATCCCCCCTATACATTTTGGGGTAGAAGGTAACGTTGTAGCTGCAGATCCCTGGGAGGCATCTGCCCACGTGGCCTCTTGCCTCCGGTTGCGGGCACCAGTCCGCTCTGGCCATCACTGGGATGCAACAGTCCCCTCGCCCTCCAGGATCTCTGTGTCTTCCTTTTTCCAACCTAGAGGCCCCTTCTTGTCTGGCGCCACTTCCACACCCCGCAGGCCTCTGTCCCAGGCCTTCTCTGCGGGGACCGTGCCCGCCACGCCGGCTCTGCGCCGACCCCTTCCAACCGCACACTCCAGGCTTATCTGAAGTGTAAAGTTCTTGCCCACTCCGCCCGCCTCCACCTTGTTTGGGTTTTTGGGAGAGGATGGTGTCTGGTGTCAATTCATTCCTCAGAATTCTTCCATATCCACTGTTGAGGCCAAGATCTTAGCTCTTGAAGCTTAAAAGCTACTTTTCTCTCTGTTTGCATCCCCTGCAGTCTTTTAGTCTGGAGTGTCCAGATCTAGGTTTAACTGGGGAAAGGTAATGTGATTTTTTTCCAAGGTGTGTGTATGTGTCGGGGATGATGGTGACAGATTGCAGGAAAAAATACAGATTAATTCACAATATAATTCCACCACACATTCTAATGATATTTCATAATATCATTGCAACACACATTGTGAAAATATGTATTAAGCATCTATTATATGCCCAGCAACTTGGTATATACTGGTGAAGAAAACAGGGTCTCTGCCGCTAGGAGATTAGCCTGGGTGGTAGTGAGGGAGGGATATAATTGACAAGAAAACAAATTCATGTATCATTATGATTTGTGAGAAGAGCTGTGAAGTAGGGGGAAGAGTTCCATCCATCCGGAACACCTTGTAAAGACCCGGAGGCTGGGGAGAGCTTGATTTGTACCAGGAACAAAACCAAAGAGTACCCAGAATGGCTTAAACCCTATTGCTGTAGATTGGACGCCCCCCAATCTCACCAAGTCTTAATCCCCACTGCAACCGTCAGGGTGGGAAATCTTATCATGGCAATTGAAAGGCCAGGCCTTGAAGAGGTGATTAAATTGTAGGACCATGCCATAGTGAATGGATTAATAATGGTGGCCATGGGCGTGGTTCTGAGGACTTTAAAAGAAAAGCACATGAGGAACCATTGCTCTCTGCTCCACCATTTTCTGCCATGTGGGACACCCACATTGCTGTAAAGCCACCACCAAAGAAAACCCTCACTAGATGTGTTCCCTGGACTTTGGACTTCCCAGCCTCAACAGTTATAGTGGGGATTAAGCCTCAATGAGGTTGGGGGGGCATCCAGTCTACAGCAACTATCCTCACACCAGATTGGCTAGAATCTAGAAGATTGACAATATAAGAGTTGACCTGAATGAGTAGGAACTGGAGACTATCATACACCGCAGGTGGGAGTGTACACTGGCAGAACCATTTTGGACAATTATTTAGCCTTATCTACTAAAGTTGAATATGCACATCCCCTATGACCCAGCAATTCCATTTCTAGCAATATACCCACAAATATGTATACACATATGCACCAAGAAACATGTTTAAGAACTTTCATGCTCACTCTTATTCATAATAGTCAAAAAATGTCCAAACCAAATGTCTATCAACGATAAAATGGTAAATAAGTTATGGTACATTAATACAACAGAATACTATGTAGCAATAAAAATAAATGAACTACTGATACATGAAACATGGATGAGTCTCACACACATCATATTGAGCTAAGGAAGCTGTGCCAGTGACTTGTCTTGCAGCTTCCAGTCCATCCTTCCATTCTCTGCCTTGCAGTGCTAACCCTAGGACTTTGTGAGACCTGTTTCTGCTTTGCTAGCTGTATCCCTGCTAGGTTCTGCCAACAGGGGGCATTGGAGGAGACTGCAAGGCTGGAAGAGGAAGAAGGGACTTGCTCCTTCCTGTAGCATCAATTGTTTCCAGTTTTCAAGTTTTCCTTCATCACAGAAAAGCATCACAGCATGCCCTTGCGGTCTGAGCTTCAGCTCCACAGCATCACTCCTCCTGGTCTTCTACATTTTAATAATTCCAATTCCTCCTTTTGTTTCTCTAGTCATAGAGGTGGCAAATGCATCTTGAAATTACTACCTTCATGATACCTTAGTGTCTCTTTTTGACTTCTCAATTCTCCAATACCCAGTTAGCAATTAAAATAACGAGTGTGGCTTTTATAACATGATGCTACAAACACAAAATAATAGTCTATGATTCTATTTATATAAAATTCAAAAACAGGCAAAACTAGTGGCACCTTTAGAGAGAATGGAGGAAATCTTTATTGGAGGTCGAGCTGGGGTGAGGGGTTGTTCTATTTATTAACCTGGATGGTGATTACCCACGTGTGATCTCATGTGATAATTCACTGGGCTATTGGCTTATGCTGTGCACTTTTCTGTATGTGATTTTTACTTAATAATATTTTTTTTAAATTAGACTTTATTTGTAAGAACAGGGATTCCTGAAATGGAAAAATAGCAGCCTTTACAGCACTTTTTCTCCTATGTAGACTACAGATAGAATTACATGAGGTCATCATTTAAAATGCAGATGACAAGATCCCAGAGATTCAAAGTAGGTAGGTCTGGGATGGAGCCCAGGAATTCAACAGGCTCTCTAGGAGCTTCTTACACATGCTAAAGTTTGAGTCACTGATATTGACTCAATTGAGCCTGTTCCTGTTAGATCTGATTGATCCATTAACCACAGTGATTCCTGCCACACTCCTATGATACCAAGCACTGGCTTTGTTTATTTCCACATTCTTGTTGACTAGTACTTTTTCATGTATCTATTTTAATAAAATTCCACTGTAAAGAAACATCTCATGAAGTTAAAATAATGGGGTTTTACAAATAACCTGCATCTCTTACTGAAGCAAAGACTAGAAATCTGGAAATCCTCAAGAGATTTAGATGTAATATTGACCTTAAGTTCTTAGCATTTGATGGAACCTTCGAGAATCTGCCGGTAGCTCTGAAGCCCCTTTGGAAATAAGCACAAACATATGACTTTGAAGAGTTATCAGTCACCATCTATAAACCTTCTAGGTATTCATGGATTCGTGGTTGAGGACCTCTGCTGTGGAGACTCAAAGCCCTTGCTTGGTATGAATTTTATTTCAAAAGCAGGTAAAAGTCCAGAGGTTTCTGGGAGAGAGTGATGTGCTCCAGATGCTTGCTGATCTGCTTTGGATGACTCAGAGTGACGAGAAGCTGGCAAAAGGGAAGTCAGTAAGGCTCCAATTCTAGTTCTCCTAACAACCATGGAAACTTGTTCCCATTTCTTAATTTCTGTGCCATTTTCTTCTCTTGAAAAATGGCATTCATACTTACCCTACTGCTGTGAGGCTCAGACAAGATGTGAAAGTACTGTACATTGAAAAGCATAAGGCACTCTGTGTTTATGGAACACCTACTCTGTAGCCAGGTACAGGCCTGACATGGATTACAGGTATAAACATTTGTCCAATATTCACGTGAATACAGGACGTTGTCCAGAGTTCATGTTCAGAGGGAGTAAAGCCAGCCTCAAATTAGAATAGAAGAAATTAGGGAAACTATAAACTGTACCCCATAAACATGTACAATGAAAAAAAAATAGTTTTTTTTAAAAAAGAAGAAATAGATGAAACTAACAAATATGGAACAATTGAGATTTTTTCTAAAAGGGGAAAAAGGAAAGAAACAAATAAAAAACGCAGACCTGAGAGTCAACAAAACGTACTTATGCAGTTCCTGTCATGAGGGCTTTTAAACTCTCCAAAGGACTCTAGAGAGGAGAGTTCAGGTGGGATCCACATATGAATTAGTCCAGATGATCCGCGATTTACACTGGTTCGACTTGACAGTGGTGTGAAAACGATGCACATTCAGCAGAAACTGTACTTCGAGGACCCATATGACCATTCTGTTTTTCACTTTCAGTACAGTATTCAGTAAGTTATATGCGATAGTGAACACTTTACTATACAACAGGCTTTGTGTCAGATGATCTGCCCACGTGTAGGCTAATGTAAGTGCTCTGAGCACATTTAAGGTAGGCTAGACTATAATGTTTGGTAGATTAGGTGTATTAAATGCATTTCAACTTAGGAGATTTTCAGTTTATGATGAGTTTACTGGGACGTAACCCCTTCGTAAGTTGAGGCGCATCTGTACTGGTCCCGGAGCCCTGGATCTCTTTAGGCTCCGTCCCTACGACTAACAGCTGCTCTTCTCATAGTTACACTCCTCTGTTTCTCTTTTCCTCTCCTCCCACCTGGAAATATACTCTTATTTGAGTGAATGTAATTGATCTCCACTTAGCTACTATAGGGTCGTCTTGTAATCTATCATCACGAATGAAATTCTTAATACTCTCAGTTATAACAAACCACGGTCTACAGAATGAGAGAAATCTCATAAGTGGGAGAAATTTTAAAAATAAATAAATAAAATAGAAAGAAAGAAAGATACAATGATCACAAAAACACATTGAACTTTCAAAAGGAGAGAACAGAACTGAGGTTTCCAGAGGCAGGAAAGGGGGAGGTTAGTGAGAAATTGGTGAAGGGCCACAAAAAATGGTCACATTGTGTAATGTTGAGTATCCTGATTATCCTGATTTGAGCATCACATATTGCACATGGGTATTGACATTCAATGCGGTACCCCACAGAGAGGTACTATCAACTATGTTTCTGTAAAAAAAATTTTAGAAAAAGAACGAGAAATCTAATCCAGTTCCTCACTTCATGTAGACAAAGAATTCATCATTAGGCACAAATCCGTTCCACTAATGCTTCTGTCAAGAGACCTACCAAAGAAAGGGTGAGAAGGGAACATAATGAACTCCCCACCCCTCCTGATTTAGCACCAACAGTTGGCTGGCAGGCAGCGGTTTTAAATATCTTTGCTGTGCTGGCTCTTGGCCAGGTTATACCTTCCTGTTTTTTATACTCCAAGGTCTACGATTTTATTTTATTTATTTATATTTTTTCTTCTTCTTTTTTTTTTTTTTTTTTACTTTAAGGTCTATGATTTTAATATACAAAATTTTTGTTTGAAAAAAATTGGAATAATTTTTCTTTTAGTGTGGAAATGATTACATGCTAATTGTTTCAGGTGTGGAGCAGAAGATGTAGTAAACAGATCTCACACAGCTTCAAAAGAACTTGGATTACATTTTTGAATTCAGATCTGTATCATCAACTGAAATAATAACTAAAATGTAGCAGGACTTTTCTCTGACAATAACAGATATTGTATTGAATTCATTAGTACTCAAAGCATCAAATAGAAGATTATATCTGGAGGAAATAATGAGTTTAGTGATCACATGAAAACCAGTTGACATACGCTAGGTCATATTTCTAGTTTCAAGGCTCGAAGCCAAAGAGAATATTAACAGATGTATCTGTACTTTTATCACCATAAACTGACATCCAGTGACATAATCATTAGGCTCAGCAAAGCCTCTTATATCTAGCACAGAGTAAACATTCTAGGTGTGACTCTAAAATAATAAGATTGATTATTGTGGAGTCTGTCTCATTACTTTATAATCAAATTACATGGCCTCTTGAAGTGTTTCACCTTCTTCTTGATTCAACAGTCCTACTAAAAAATGTGAAATATTAGGTGTTACTACACTAGTTTTATTTTACTTGCACATTTCAGAGTCTTGAAACATATTTTGCCCATTGGCCAATGAGAGCTCCTCCTTTTCTGGTGAACTCTACACTTTTAGTTAACCTCACCTAGAAATTATAAAACCAGTGATATAACTGGCATACTTCAGATTCATCTTAAATGTTTGGAAACCCCATCATCATCATCATCACCACTAAGATTTACTGACTACTTCACATATGTTATATCAGTTAATTGTCACAAAAACTCAGTAGGGAAAATTATTCCCATTTCACAGATTAGAAAATTGAGACTACAGAAGTTGAGTAACTAATCAAAGGTCACATGGACAAGGGGTGAAGCCAGGAATCAAACCCAGGCAGTTTGAGTGGAGCCTGCCACTATGCTACCCTGCTTTAACTTCCACTTTATTGCTATCATCAAAACAGGATGGACATAGAGCACATAGATGTAATGGATACTAAGTAACCAGGAATTATTCTATCTTAAGAATATTTAATAATGTGGGATATGTTTATAATATATTAAAGAAAAGAAAAAAATTATTGAGTACTTACTGTGTGCCAGACATGGTAGTAAGTTGCTATATATACATTATCTCATCTCATCCTCATATTAACTGATAGCACAATTAATTCTATCATTATCTCCATTTTACAAATGTAGAAACTAACTCAGAGACATGAGAAACTTGGCCAAGATCACTCAGCTAATAAATGGCAGAGCCAGGATTTGAACTTGGTCTATTTGATCTCCAAGCCCATGGACTTAACCTCTATGCTATATTGTGTCTTAGGACACAAAATTATATGCACAGTGTGATGTTAGTTTGGGTACTATACACATGCCACACGTATATATGTGCACACATGTAGGTGGAAGGAAGACTGGAAAGAAACACGCAAAACATTTAAAAGTGATCATCAACAAGGGTCAGATTATGGATGATTTTTACTGACTTCTCTAAACTTTCCTATATTTCCCAACTTTTCTTTGATAAACATTTATTTCCTCCCCCCCCCCCTTTTTTTGACCGGTAAGGGGATCGCAACCCTCTGCACGGTGTGGTCGGCACCATGCTCAGCCAGTGAGCGCACCGGCCATCCCTATATAGGATCCGAACCCACGGCCTTGGTGCTACCAGCACCGCACTCTCCTGAGTGAGCCACGGGGCTGGCCCTTATTTCCTCTTTAATCAATAAAAACATGTTTAATAATGTGGAACAAACACATTACATGTATACGGTTCACTATGCCCTCTGCAATTCCCACTCCAGAGGTGAAAATCAGAACTCTCCCTCTATCCTCAGCCTCTTCTCGCATGTTCACTCTGTTCCCTGACCTTCACTGAGAGCAGGCTGACCTGGAGCTCATATGCAGAAGGGACAATTGTCACTCCAGACCTTCACTTCCCACCCCTCTCCCTTGAGACTCACAGCATCTGTCAGTACCTCTTTCTCCTCCAACGGAAACTGGTCTCTCTCCCTCAGGTGTCCCTCTTCCCCCACCCTCATCAGCTTTCTTGACAGTTTCAGTACCTACATGGATGACCCACCCAACACCCTGGTCAATCAGTCCCTTGGCTTCCTATGGCCAATGAATAACCTTTCTCCCCACTGCACTGTTTTTTTTTTCTTTTTTTTTTGTCTTTTTTCGTGTCCGGCAACGGATTGCAACCCTCAGTGTCGCGCCCGTACCAGACCGGGACCAGCAACGGAATCGCAACCCTCGGTGCTGCGCCCGCACCTCGCTCAGCCAGTGAGCGGGAACCGGTCTGTATGTGGGATCCGAACCCTCAGCGGGAGCGCCGCCGCGCTTCCCAAGCGGTGCACTGTAGCAGTGCGCCACCGGGCCGGCCCCCCACTGCACTGTTGCCACCCTCTTGCACACATCACCAAAGCTTGCATCACCTCCAGAATTTTACATACACCAATCACAACCCTTCATCTTCTATGTCACTTGATCAAGCACGTACACCACGTTTCACCTTTATTAGGACATAAATCCTTGATTTCTGGATCTCCATTGGCCCTCTTCACATTCCTTCTCCAGATTAGACTCCACGGCCCATCATTTTAATCATCTTGCCCCTCCCTCCCTGCACCACACTTGCCTAAACAGACCCAGACACTGACCAGCTCCATGTCTGCACCCAACAGTTGAACTTTGCCAGATTCACACAACTGGGAAAATTGGCTTACTTTAAAATTTACGATCCCACATCCCAAATGGGATTTCATTATAACCCAGAAACCTAGTGCTTTTTGCTACTAAGATTACTGTCCATGTTCCCAAGAAGATCATTTCTTTTTCTTTTTCTTTGTTTTAAGGTCATTTCTTCTCTCTTCTTCAACCCTCTACCCTTCCTACTGGTCTCCTCACATCCTCCATCCACTTTACCCTACACTCGGTTGAGAAATAGGAGCCATCAGATGACTGCTCCTGACCTTCCCACCATCAGATTCACAAACTTTCCTGCATCTGTGCAGTTGTTTCTGTTTCCCTTCCTTCAGCTGCTGAAGAAACAACTTCCTTTCCTATCAAAGGCCAATCTCGTCATGTGTTTTCTGTATCTCATTCCCTCTCAAGAAGTTTGCTCCTTAGTTGTCCTTTTCTTCATCTACCATACTAATTTTTCCTGAGTTCCTTTCTTGTGGCCTAATTTAAACACAGAGCCTGCCATCCTTCAACATTTCAGCATATTCTAGGCAAGGCCAAGAGTTAGGGTCAATGATGGGACCACATTTCTTTGGAATCAGCCAGTGTCTGAGTTAGTTCTTTAAGCTCATACCGAACCCACCCACATCTGTTACAGCCTGATCACACAGAAGGATCCCCTGTGCTCTTAGAGCACTGTCATTGTTGGTAATCCAAGAAAACAGGAGTGGCACATGTATCACTTTTAGAAACCATGTGCCCTGGTTGGATATGATGTCTTCTTGCTGTGGTAGGGTGCACTGCCATGGGAAGCACTGGCATGTGAAGCACCATGGTGACATGATGGCCTCTTACACTCATTCTAAACCACTTGGAATAGTTCCAGGGGAATCCAGCTGACCTTAGCCAATCACTGCATATATGTTCATGAGACCGGTGAGAGACCGGGCAAAGACTGTTGTCCAGGTAATGATGGGAACTCGTGAGCACTGGCCATTCTTTCTGGTTTTGGCTGTACACTCTCAGTATGCCTGCCAGCATCTAAAGATCATTATCCTTCAACCTCGTTTATTATTGGACAATAAACATATTCCCTGACAGTCACTTCCCTTGGGAAGATTTCTTCCAAATTATGTAGATCTTGAGGCTCCACGCCTCTTCAAGAGTTCCAGGTAATTCTTCTCCAGGAATTTCTGCCAATTTCTCTGCCCTCCCACTTACAATTACAGATGGTGGGGAAGGTCCTGGACCCAAAAAGCTGTTACTGCACCTTCATCTCACACATTGCCAGTCTGACTGCCCGTGGTCTGACTGCAGACTGATATGAAGGAGGAGACAAAGGAGGAGTTACAGAAAAGCGAGTGTGATCAACAGGGTCAAATATGGCAGGCTATCGATCTTAGCAGGAGAGAGAAAGACCTGTCTCATACATGCTCCTCTCAGAGGCATCCGAGAACCTAAGCCTGCTCTTATAGTAGAGTACTATAGGTCTCCCCAAGACCTTCCCGGTAATAACTAACTTCTCCATGGCCTTGACCATGCAGGAAAGTCCAGTAAGGATGATATCCAACAGGGAAGCAGAGGGGCAGAAAAAGGAGAGAGAAAGTCTGGGAGAAGAAATTCTCCCAGACATACAGCTCAGCTGACTCTGAATGAGATGAGAACCAATGAGAAAAAAGGAAATAACGTGCACCTTCCTTTGGACCAGTTTTCCTCAAAGTGTGGTCCATAGACCAGTGCCCGCCTTTGAACTATGTGTTAAGTATGTGTGATAAGTACAGAAACTGAGAGTAACTGCTTGAAAACTGCTCGAGCAATGTAACAGAGCAATTCTGTCTGTTGAATCTAGTAATAAAAACTTGAGACTTGTATTTTGTATGACTTCATTTTTTTCTAAAAATTTGTTTTATATTATTTTACAAAAATATAGATCTATACAGATTGTGGGGCAAACCCTGGTCTTTCTTTCACAGAAGCACTGCTTTAGACTAGTGTTTGCGGTGAATTCATAATAAAAGCATTTTCCTTCTGTTTACGAACACACCTATTTCCTGCCCCATCCTGCGGGCTTACGTGAGAGCCATCTACAGACCTCAAGCCAGAATGCAACAGGGTCTTTGGAGAGGGACATTATGAAAATATAGAAGGAAAAGAAAAGAATGCTACTTAATATCTATTTATGATCTAAATCCTGCCCTTTCTCTAAAAGGACCAACAAATAGGATATGTTTGGGAGTAGACTACCAAAACTTTCGTGGGTAGGAAGAGTGATTTAGAGATTTAGATTTAGGAAGTAAAGGCATCTCTTCCTTTAAGTTCGAGAAGAGTTATAGGAAGGTAGATATAGAGATAGATGAGAAAAAGGGAACAAAGAATGGAAGAACTCAAACCAGACCTATGTTGCTTTGCTGGGGTCGTCATAACAAAACACCACAGACTGGGGGCTTAAATGACCGCATTTGTTTTCTCACAGTTCTAGAGGTTGGAAGTCCAAGATCAAGGTGTCAGCAGGTTTGGTTTCTCCTGAGGCCTCTCTCCTTGACTTGCAGATGGCCACCTTCTCACTGTGTCCTCACGTGGTCTTCTCTCAGTCTGGGTTGCTTGTCTTAATTTCCTCTCCTTTTAAGGGAACCAGTGATACTGAATTAAGGCCTATCCCAGTTTACCTTAATTACCTGTTTGGAGCCCTATCAGGAAATACAGCTATATTGAGGGTTAGGGCTTCAATATCTGGATTTGGGGGAACACAATTCAGTCCATGGCAGGACCTGTGCCTCAACTGCTACTCAGACTTGCACTCAGTATGGGCTGCAGGGCAGCAGCAGCAGGGACACACAGCAGGCCCAGGCAGAGGGCAAGGACACATTTGCAGCCTGCTGTCAGGACCACAGTCACGTCCTTGGTGTGCCTTGTCCATCCTCCAGAAATTTCATTTCACGTCCCTGCTCTCCTGGTGCATTATTGATAACCCAGAATCTGTAGAGTGTGAGGCATGGACTCTATTAACTCCAGTTCTTAAACCAAAATTAACCAAAATTGACAAGGCAGGATATTGTACAGAGAGAACCGAAAGTGCAATTAAAGATCAAGTAGCTGAGATGTACAACTTGCTCATAAATTGCTTTTTAATTAAAATTGTTTCTAATTTACATAATAATTGTATATACTTATGGGGTGCAATGTGATATTTTGATATATGTATATGATGTAGAATGATTAAATCAAGCTAATGAGCATATCCGTCACCTTATTTTCTGTTGTGAGACCTTAGAAATTTACTTTCTTAGCCATTTGGTTTCTCAAAACACCAAAAATAGAACTACCATATGATCCAGCAATTTCACCTCTGGGTACATATCCAAAGGAATTGAAATTAATATAGCAAAGAGATACCCGTACTCTCATGTTTATTGCAGCATTATTTACAATAGCCGAGATATGGAATCAACCTAAGTGTCCATCAATGAATGAATGAATAAGGAAAATGTGATACATAAACACAATGGAATTCTATTCAACCATAAGTGAATTTTAAAAGGTCATTGTGGCAGGTGCTGTCAACACCCTGGCCACATCCTTCCACCTTACCATCGCAAAGCATGAAGCACGCAGGCTGAAAGGAAGGAGGGCTTCCCCTGGTGGCAGAGCCAGCTCTGCTTGCAGGTGGAGGAGGGTGAAGTTCCAGAGAATTAAACCACTCAGTTCCACCAGTGGCCCACAAGCACAGCCTGCGGAAGCCAGTGTCCTGTTCTACATCGACTCTCCGAGGTCTCCAGCGGGATAAGGGGCAGTGCCCTCAGTGACGACTGGCTTGATGTCCCACCCTGTGTTTGCCGCCTTCCTTCCCTACCTCACTCCAACCCCCCTGCCCACCCCCCAGTGTTTCCAGGTCACCTTCCAAATGATGACTGGCACTTGAGTCTTCAGCTCAGTCGTGCTCCCAACCTCACAGGTTACTTATTAATTACAGAAGAAATCTGGCAGACACCACCTTAAGTAAGTGACCAAACCTAGCATCACTAGTAATGGGACAAACTGGGTAGTGGGAAGTACACTGCATCACCTATGAAGTATTCTTGACAAAAACCTTCAAGCTCAATTCAATCATGAGGACACAATGGGTTGAATTGTGTCCACCCAAAATTCCTATGTTGAAGTCCCAACCCCCAGTACCTCAAATGTAACCTTATTTGGAAATAAGGTCTTTGCAGATATAGTGAAGATGAGGCTATACTGGAGCTGGGTGGGCCCTCAATCCAATGAATTGTGCTCTTATAAGAAGGCCATGTGAAGACACATAGGGAAGGTCACATGTGACAGAGGCAGAGATTGAAGTTATGCTGCCCAGAGTCAAGGAATACCAGGAGCTACCCAGAGCTGGAAGAGGCAAGAAATAATGGTCTCTTAGAGCCTTTGGAGGGAGTGTGGCCCTACTGACACCTTGACTTTTGACTTCTAGCCTCCAGAAGTGTGAGACAATAAAGTTCTGTTGATTTAAGCCACCCAGGCTGTGCTACATTGTTACAGTGATTCTAGGAAAGTAATAACACACATTCAGATTGTGGGACATTCTGCAAGACAACTGGTCTGATTCTTTAAAAACATCAATGTCATAAACAACAACAACACAAAAAATGGGAGTGGAGGGTTGTTCTAGATTGAAAGAGACTAAAGAGACATGATAACTAAATGCAATGTGTGGCCCTTGATTAGATCCTGGATATTAAAGGTACAATTGAGGAAAATTGAATATGGATAGATAAGACATATTAAACTTCTTGGGTTTGCTAATGGTGCTACGGTTATAGACATATCCTCATTCTTAGGAGCACAGACTTCTTAGGAGTGATGCATCATGATGTCTACAAGTTACTTTCAAGTGGCTGAAAGAAAACACTATATACATACATGTCCCCATAAAGATTGATCAAGCAGATGAGGCCAAATTTTAACAACTGGTGATTCTAGATGAAAGGTATATGCACTACTCTTTCATCTTTTCTGTAGTTTCAAAATTGTTCAAAATAATAAGTTGAGGGAACTATTACTTTTCTTGTGGTTGCTGGCTTATGGCAACCAACACCTTTTTCACAGATGCAAAGCTTACACTTATTTTTTAAACAAATTTTAGTTGATGTTTGCTCAATCCACATCCTGTTTAAGTGGGTACATATCAGAAATACAAGAATATATGCTCTTTAGAAACCAGAAAAGAACTGAATAGACCATCCACCTAAAATTCAGATTCCCTTGGGAAGAAGTGTACCAAACTCACACATGACTGTTTACACACCTACCCTACCTCTGGGCACCCCAACTCTACCTAGATATGTCATTGGGCAGACATCCCATTAAACCAACATACACACACACACACACACACACACACACACACACACACACACACACGCCATACCAAACAAGTAAGTTTCAGATTTTCAACTAACTTGTCTTTTAGCACGAAAGACCAGTATCCTAGATTTAAATTCAGCATTATTTTGAGATTATCGTGAAGTGCTGCGACTTTAATTCATGGAATAAACCTTTTTAAAATGCATTTTCTCCTTCAATGATTTAGGTTCAATGTTTATGTGACAGTGTTGAGAACTCCGAATATGTTTCCATCATATTCAAAGTATCACTATTCTCTGGACACCTCAGGGCAATTTCTGACATTATGACAAATATAAAAACCTGAGTGGCTGAACTTGTAAGTACAAAGTACTTTTATTATGGAATTATGAAGTATCTCTCAAAAGGACCCCCTCAGTCATATATTAGAGTTCATTTCTATGACATAAAGTTTCACTTTTACTCTGGAGAATTGTGAGAACAGCTGCTTTATATGGTTGCAGGCTTTGCTTCAAGCACAGCCAGAAAGAATGCCTCTGGCCTCCCTGTAAGAATCCAGGAGGGAAGCTCTACCTTGACACAGCCATTATTGTGAGCTGTGATGTCTATAAAATACGACTATGTATATTTTACATGATTTATTTAAACATATTTTTATATTTAATGGCTAACATAAATAGAACACAAATAAAAGTTTAAATTGGTCAAAAGAAAAAAAAAAGGACAAGAGGGTGTGAGTAAGGTACAGATTTCCTCAGTCTTCCTATTCGCCGCGGGTTGTATTCCTGTTTTGAAACTCTTCCTCCACTGGCTTCCATGACACACGCACTACGAGTTTTCTTCTGGCCTCTCTAGCTACTTGACTTTATTCTCCTTTGATGGTTCCTTTTCTTCCAATCACTGCATAAATATTATCTTTTCCTGGAGTCTTTACCTGCCTCTATCTTCATTCCACACACTCTCCCTGGGGATCCCACCCATGGCTTCAGCTACGGGTGATGACTTCCAAATATCTACTTTGAGCCAAGATTGCTAATCAGAACTTCAAAATCGAGTATGGACTTTCCCATTGGGCATCTCTACTCCTATGCCCCATAAGGACCTCAAGCAGAACATGTCCAAAATTCATATAATCTTTCCCCCAAATGTTTCTCCTTCTGCATTATCTTGATCAATAAATGATATCCTTTTCCCAACACAAAACTGGGGTTAACTGATACTTTTCTCTATCCCTTTGTCTTAAAGTTAATTGCTCAATATGATACTATTGATACTATAACCAAATATCTTTGAAATCCTTCTCCTCTCTCTATCTTCACTTTCAATGACTTGGTTGATGACTCGATATTTCTAGTGACATTCCAAAACTGTCTCCCTCTTTCAGAGAGTATTTGTGAATCTACTCCTTATATTATTGTCAGAACAATTTTTTAATATTTAAATAGTTTTGTATCACTACTCAGAATCCTTCAATGCTTCTCCTTTACTCTCAGGGTAAAATCCTAATTTCTTAGAATGCTCTACATAGCCTTTCCTCATCTCACCCTTTGCCCATTCACATCCGTGTGCCACCCCAATGAACTGCATTTAGTCTCCAAATCTTGCTCTACTGCCTCACTCCCCTGGGCCTTTGCACACATTCCCTTTTCTCCGGAATGCCTTTCTTTCACTTGTTAGCCTAGCTGATACCTCCTGTCTTTGAAAGAGTCAGCTCATCTGGGAAGACTGTTCTTACTCTGTCAGTCTGATTAGGTATCTGTGTGCTGACATCCTATTCTGTTTCTACATCTGTGAGACAATATATTGTGACGATGTTGATTTATCTTCTTGTCTGTCCTGCACTGGATTGTGAAATTCCTAAGTGTGGGAACCCTGTCTTTATATCCACATGGCCTGATATATAACATGTGCCAAACAAACATTTATTAAATGGAAATCTATATTAAACACTTATATTGAAGAATACTTTCAGCACATTGGGACATTCAAGTATAAACATTAATATTGGTGGTGATACAATCAAATATCCATTTTTCTCATGCCAATTGACCTTCTACAATATAAGATTAGTTGCTGTAAATAGAGAAGGGAAGTTTTAAGACGATCTACAGAGGCATTTACTAGAGGCTGGGAATAGGGGGACTGGGAAGATATTGATCAAAGGACACAAAATTTCAATTAGACAGGAGAGATAAGTTTAAGAGATCTGTTGTTCATCATGGTGCCTACAGTGAATAACAATATATTGTGTACTTGAAAACTGCTAAGAGAGTAAATTTTAAGTGCTCTCACTAAACAAAAATGATAAGTATGCAAGATAATGCACATGTTAGATAGCTTAATTTAGCGATCCCACAATATATACATATATTAAACATCATATTGTACACCATAAATATGTACAAATTTTACTTGTCAATTAAATATTAAAATAAAAATTTAAATTTTTAAAAAAAATTTTGATGGTCTACAAAAAGTTGCCATACTAGTTATAAATTGTCTGATGACATTATGGTAGACCCATCAATAACAGATATTGTTCTGTTTTTCTAAGTTCTCAATACATTTTTACTTAGATGAGAAACCTATTTTTCAACACTGAAGGCATTATTTAAGCTTTCTAATTTGCATTCAGTTGACTGTATCTAGCTGGAAATTTAAAGAGGAAATACTATTTCATCGTTTATATAACAAATGCTGCAGTTTCTATAGTCTTTATGAGATTCATACGAACCACTGATTTGTTATGACATCAGTTGACATTTTGTAGATCATCAGAATCTTTCTCAAGGTAGAAATTTACAGTCTTGTGTCTAATAGCCAACAGTCACAGAAGTATTCATGTACCTGCTAACATTTATATTCCCGAACCTCACTGTACAACTTCATTGTACTGTACAATCTTTGACAGCAATTCCTTCTCCTGTTTTCAATCATTCTTTGTTATGAAGCTAAAAAATTATGACAACATGAGGATTAGAATCTTCTTTTAACATTTTCCTTGTCTGTGTTTTTTCAAAAGCAAAATGAAATTATTCAACTAATATGAAGACTTACTTAAACCTACATTTCTTTTCATTATCAGTCTGCTTCTTTCCAAAGGAAAGAGACACTGTTCCTTCAGCAAGGAGGACAGAGAATCTTTACTTCACTCCTCTGGAATTCCATCTTAGGAACTAGAATCCTAAAGAGATTAAAGTCTGTAACATTTCCTTTTGTTTCATAAATATGGGGAAAAGTGAGACAGGTGTCTCCAGTATCTGAGGGTCAGGGGACACAATTGATGATTCAGCGCCACAGACAGTGGGACAGCACTTCACTGCCCCATGTCACTGATTTTAACTACCTCTACACCATTATCCAAAATGAATCACACTAAGTGATCCTTTGGGATGCAAGAAGAAAAATATTAGAACTTCCGTTTATAATTATTTTGATACAAAAATTAAAAATTAAGCTTAACCAATATTAATTACATGGATGGACAGGAGTACAGATATATAATTTATAAGTAAATAAATATATATAAGGGGTGCATGCTCAAAACACTTTTCTTAATATGTACACAACCAAATAAGTTTTGTGATTGCTACTACAGGTGATGGAACACCACTGAAAATTTTGGCCAGGATAAGGACATCATGAAAAGGGAATTTTAGGAAAAACAATCTAGGAGCAATATAGATGTGAAATTGGAAAAAGTAGATACTGAAGTTAAGGAGACTAGCTGGGTGGCTATTGCAAGAATCTAAATGTCAGCTAGGCTGGTGGCAGTGGAAAATAGAAAGCCAGAGTTGTAAGAGATAATATGAAATGAGAATTTTAAATGTAAGGAGTGAAAAAAATGTCAAAGAATATGTGAAATTTTTTAGCTGAGTTGGCTCGGAAAAAACAATAGGGAAATCAGTTATGGGACTCAAACCACACTGTAATTGCCATTGACAAAAAGCCCCACATAAATAATGTAGAATCTGAAGTATTATCTTCTTGAACATGAGGGTTAGGGTCCTGAAAATCCCCACAGTAGGAGATATGTAGTTGAATAACTTACAACATTGCAGGAAAAAAACCGGATTGTGGAGCAAGGGTTGCACCCAAAATTGTGAAAGTTCCTATAAATCTTAAGTTCTTATGTCTAAATCTTATGTATCTTATGTTAAAACAATAGATACTAATGTTCCTTTAAGTAGCTTCATAACACAAAATAATTAATAAATATTAGCTAAGAAACAGCACTCAGACTTCTGGCTTTCAGTCAGGTATGTAAGAAGTGAAAGTGCAGCTCCATTCTAACAACAAGTTAAAAACTGAACAGACTGAAAAATCAACAACTCTTCTTACATCCATAAGAGAAGCGAGGTCATAAGGCAAACCACTGCCCCCCAAATTGGAGAGACAGACAAGTGGATACAGATAGCCATAACTTACCAAAGCAGAAACCTCCACAGGAACCAGTGCTGGGGTTGAAAAATCTGAGCTGGAATTGACAAATTCAGTGTGGACAGCTCTCTTGGAGAGCTGATAGACCTGCAAGGAGAAATAGGTGAATCCTCTATTACAGTTGAGGACTTCACTCCTCTATCAGAAATAGATCCAGTAGACAGAAATCAGTAATGACACAGTCAGACTCAACAACACCATCAATCAGCTGGATGCAATTGACATCTACAGACTACTTCACTCAACAATGGCAGAATACACATTCTTCTCAAGCTCACATGGAGCATTCACCAAGATTGACCACGTTCAGTGCCATAAAACACACCTTAACAGATTTAAAAGAGAGCATACACTGTCTGCTGTCAGATCACAGTGGAATTAAATTAGAAATTAATAACAAACATGGCTAGAAAAATCTCAAAATACTTGGGGATTAAAACAACACACTTCTAACACATGGATCAGAGAAGAAATCTCAAGAGAAGTTTAAAAATATTTTGAACTAAATGAAAATGAAAACAACTTATCAAAATTTGTGGGATATAGCTAAAGCAGTGTTTAGATGGAAATTTATAGCATTGAATGTATGTATTAGAAAAGAAAAAATATTTAAAATAAAAATATGAGCTTTGAGCTTGGGAAACTAGAAAAAGGAGAGCAAATTTAATCCATTGTAAGCATAAGAAAAGTAATAATTACAGTTAGAGCAGGTTTCCTGTCAAGATAGTGGAAAGATGGTCCCCAGCGTCACTCTCTTCCACAAATCAACAAATTTACAACTATTAAAAAGCAACAACTGCCTAGCTAGGGCTGCTAGAGCTAAGGGGAAGAGGAGGAGAGACCTACAGAGTTCATGAAGGCAGCAGAAGCCACAGTGAGAGAAAGAAAGGATCACTCCCACCATTTTGAGTACCAGGTGCTTCAAGGCTTGAGCTGGTGAGTGCACGAAGCAAGAACTGGCAAAAGCTACAGATGTTCTTTTTGTATGAAGTTGCTTGGAGGCAGCAGGGGAGAAGAGGGCCTTGGTGGCCCTGAAGTTGCTTGGAGGCAGCAGGGGAGAAGAGGGCCTTGGTGGCCCCCAGGCCAGCAAGACCACTAACAGGGTCCCCATGGATCCACACAGGAGCAAGGAGACACAGGCAACTGAAAAAAGGAGCCACTCAGAGGCTGGTGAGTCATCACAAGGGACCAGCACACAGTCTGTCCCATAGTAAGTGTTTGTAGTGTGGGGGGTGGGGCAGACAGACCCACTGGGGGAACATCAGGGCATAGCAAGGACAGCTGATCTGCTCTCCAGTCAGCACAGGACCACTCAGTGGAGACTGGTCAGGAGTATAGATCTGCATGGAGTGCAGTTTGCTGAAAAGACTCAGCCCAGACCAGAGTTTCCACACAAACCAGTTGTACTGGACCTCACAAGACCTGGAAGTGCTTACAAGGTCAACAATTAAAACCTGAGCTGCACAAAAAGCCTTCTCCAGGGAATCAGCAGCAAAGCAGCAATTTAGCTCAACTACAGGGCTCAAGTGTTGGTCCCCACAGGAAGTTCCTCCATTTTAGAAGTAAACAAAGGACAACAAATTAGTTCCAGTGCAGAGTTTAAGTGGTGGGAACAATGAATAATCCAACACAGAACTGAAAGAAAAAACAAAATACCCACAGATAAGAGACAAAGTTTGATATTAACTAGTAAAAGTCTAACACCACCAGAGAACACCTATAAAACCTAGAAGGACCAGAAGCCCCCTGGGCTCCCAAGCCAGGGAAGGGGGAGGACCATGGGCCTCAGCCAGGCCCCCTCGATGACCACATCCAGCTGCAGGAAGTGCCCTGGGCTCCTGAGCTGGGGCAGTGGTGAAACGAGGGCCTCAGCCATGCCCCCTACATCGGTAACCAGGCCAGCAATGACCACTGAGCCACCACCAGAACCCTCCTGTTCTTTGGAATGAGGGGGGTGCTACGGGCCTTAACCAAGCCCCCTCCTTCCTATTCCTCTGACCCTATTTCCTCACCCCTCCCCCTCGCCCCTCCCCAACTGCTCTGCAACATCTTAGAATGTAAAATAATAATAATATTAATAAATAAATAAATAAAAATAAAATAAAATTAGAGCAGGAATCAATGAAATTGAAAACAGGAAGTCCATATAAAAAATCAACAAAATGAGGAGTTTATTCTTCGAAAAGATCAATAAAATCAATAAGCCTCTAGCGAGGCAAACTAAGAAAAAGAGACAGGGCACAAATTTCTAATATTAAAAATGATAGAGAGGACATCACTATATATTCCATGGATATTAAAAGGATAATAAAGAAATACTATGAACAACTCTAATTCCACAAATTTGATAACTTCAATGAAATGGGCCATTTCCTTGAAAGACACAGTCTTCCAAAATTCACATGGTAGGAAATAGACCATCTGAATAGGCCTACATCTATTAAAGAAATTGAAGCAATGATTAATAACGTTCCAAAACAGAAAGCACCAGGCCCAGAAGGGTGAATGCTACCAAACATTTAAGGAAGAAATTATATCACTTCTCTACAATCTCTTTCAGAGGATACAAGCAGTACTTCCTAACTCATGCTATGAGGCCAGCATTACCCTAATGCCCAAACCAGACAAAGACATTACAAGAAAAGAAAACTACAGATCAATACCTCTCATAAACATAGATACAAAAATTCTCAACAAATTATTAGCAAATCAAATCCAACAATGCTTTTAAAAAATATACACCATGACCAAGTGAGATTTATCACAGAAATACAAGGCTGGTTCAACATTTGAAATCAATTAATGTAATCCATCACATCCATAGTCTAAATAAGAAAAATCACATGGTCGTATTAAAAAATGTAGAAAAAGCATTTGACAAAATCTGACCACCATTTATGATAAATACTCTCAGCAAACTAGGAATAGAGGGGAACTTCCTCAACTTGATAAGAAATAGCTCCCAAAACCTACAGCTAACATCATACTTAACAGCGAGAAGTTCAAAGATTTCCAACTAAGATGAGGAGGAACAGGAAAGATATGTCTCCTTTCACTACTCCTTTTCAATGTCATAAAGAAAGTCCTAGCTAGTGCAATAAGACAAGAAAACAAAAAGTATGCAGGTTGGGAAGGAAGAAATGAAACTGTTTGCAGATATCATAATTGTCTATGTAGAAAACCCCCCAAAAATGACAAACACACACACGAAGACCAAAAAACCATCCTAAATGAAACTAATGAAACTAGTAAGCAAGGTTGCAGGCTACAAGGTTAATATACAAAAGGCAATTGCTTCCCTTTATACCAGCAATGAGCAAATGGGATTAGAAATTTAAAACACAATACCACACACATTAGCACCCAATAAAAATAAAATACTTAAACATTAAATCTAACAGAATATGTACAAGATCTATATGAGTAAAACTACAAAATCAGGTGAAAGAAATCAAAGAAGAACTAACTAAATGAAGAGCTCTTTCATGTTCATGAATAGGAAAACTCAATATTGTCAAGATGTCAGTTCTTTCCAACTTGGTCTATAGATTCAATGCAATCTTAATAAAAATTCCACTAAATTATTTTGTGAATATAGACAAATTGATTATAAAGTTTATATGTTGAGGCAAATAACCCAAAATAGCCAACACAATATTGAAAGAAAAAAAGTGGGAGGAGAGGACAGATATTATCTAACTTCAGGACTTACTACAAAGCTACAGTAATCAGGACAGTGTGGTACTGGCAAAAGAACAGACAGATCAATAGAACAGAATAAAGAGCCCAGAAACAGACCCATATAAATATAGTCAACTGACCTATGACAAATAAGCAAAGGAGAAAAGACAGTCTTTTCAACAAACGGTGCTGGAACAACCGGACATCCACATGCAAAAAAAGCATGTGTCTGAATCTAGACACAGACCTTAGACCCTTCACAAAAATGAACTCAAAATGGATTACAGACCTAAATGTAAAATGCAAAGCTATAGAACTCTTAGAAGATAACATAGGAGATAATCTAGATGACCTTGGGTTTGGTGGTGACTTTTTAGACGGGAAATCCTCCCCATATCCCGTCTCCCTCGGCACATCCCTGGGCAGCCAACATCACTGGCAGATTCCTCATCGAACCTGAGGTCCTGGAGAACCTCGCTGATCGCCTCCATGGTTTTGATTACGTTCATCTTCAGCTGGTTTATCTGTGCAGTGTCCTCCCACCCTGTCAGCTGCAGGAGGGCCACCGTAGCCAGGTGCGTCTGCTCCAAGTGCTGCAGGGTGTGCACGTGGCCAGCGAGCAGCAGCTGCACCGGAGAACCGGCCGGCTCTGCGTCCACCGCCAGCACCTCCCACGAGGCAGCAGCAAAGGCCTGGGTCACATCGTGCACTGTCCCCGCGAAGCGCAGGAAGTTGTAGTGAGGCCACTGCGCAGGTTCTGGAGGAAGCCTCCCTGCTGTAGGCGCGAGACCTGCGAGTGCTCAGCCCTCAGCGGCTGTATGCGCTGCAGCCACATCCAGACCATGGGAACCTTTCCGGGGCTGTGCTGGCTCCTCCCTTCCAGGGCTCTGGTGGCCGCCGTGGCACCAGGCACGGGGGTGGCAGATCCACGTGGATGTTTATGGCAGCTTTATTCATAATTGCCCCAACTTGGAAGCAACTAAGATGTCCTGTAGTAGGTGAATGGATAAATAAAATGTCATTTGTTTAGACAGTGGACTATTATTCAGCATTAAAAAGAAATGAGCTATCAAGCCGTGAAAAGACTGGGAGGAACCTTAAACGCATATTGCTAAGAGAAAGAAGTCAGCCTGAAAAGGCTATATACTATATGATTCCATATATATTACATCCTGGAAAAGTCAAAACTATAGAGATGGTGAAAAGATCAGTGGTTATCATGGGTTAGAGGGATGAATAGGCAGAACACAAAAATTTTTAGGGCAGTGAATCTATTCTATATGACACTGTGATGGTGGATACATGACGTTATACATTTGTCCAAACCCATAGAACGTACAAAAGCAAAAGTGAACTTTAATGTAAGCTAAAAACTTTGGGTGACAAAGATGTGTCAATTAGGGTCATCAATTGTAACAAATGCACCACTCTGGTAGAGGATGTTGATAAAGGCTATGCATGTATGGGGACAGAGGGTCTAAGGGAAATCTCTGTTACTACCTTTTAATTTTGCTGTGAACCTAAAATGTCTTTTAAAAATATAGTTAACTACCAAAATAAATAAACAATAAAGAGTTAAGCAAATATCAATAAAATGTACATATATGAGTGTAGGGAAAGTTCATAGAAAGATTCATATTGTCTTTAAATTCTATTTTTCCATGAAGTTTTTGAAGTACCCTTATGTATATAATTAGTATCAATAATTACTATAAATTAATTTCCATTTGTCATTGGGAAATTTCAAGTTCTTCCCAGTATCAAGATGTGCTTTGAAATTTGTTTTTATTTCCTGTTGGTAAAGTGCATAATAAAATTAATTTTTTTGTTGTTGCTGTTGAGTCATCCTTCATCCAAATTTCTTTATGATTTTTCACTTGGATGTTGCTTTCTGTCTCCTAGATTCCCTTGCAGCTCCAAAGATACAAAGTAAGTTGGATGTTTGAGATAGAACATCTTTGGGTGACCTTCAAACCACCTTTACCTTGGCTCTAGCCATGGCAAGGTAGGGCTAGAATGCATGACAGCAGTACACCTTAAACTTCTCCCTCAGAACCTCTGCTAGTCTTTGTGCAAAGTAGAAAAGGTCCTCACCTAGTGTAGATGTAGCCCCAGAATCACTGTCTGGATTTCAGTCCCCAGACAGCCACCCAACTTTGTGCAGTGCACAGTCTGCACAATAGTACACAGTGACTCCATATTTCCTCTCACTCCAAAATTTCAAGGGCCCTGATAGGGAAAGGGAAGGAGCCTAAGTTCAGGGATGGAGACATCTATGTAGATGCATTTAGTAATACTGAATCTCCACAATTCTCTGAAACCCGTGGGCCTTCAGAAGTGGCTCACTTCCCCTGTCTGGAAAATAGCATCCACACCCTGACCCCACTTGGCTGATGACTATGCGGAGGCCTCAGCTGAGGCATATACCTTATATAACAATGCTTGTTTTTCTGACGATGTCCTCAACTCCCCTCCTGAATGGATTAATGCTGTTATCAGGGGGTGAGTTAGCTATCACAGGAGTGGGCTCCTGATAAAAGGGTAAGTTCGGCCCCATTTTTCTCTGTCTCACATTCGCTTGCCATGTAATGCTTTCTGCCATGGGATGACCCTCGCCAGATGCCAGGACCATGCTCTTGTACTTCCCAGCCTCCAGAAGTGTGAGCCAAATAACCCCCCAACCCCCCGTTTTTTAAAAAAATAAATTACCCAGTCTGTGGTATTCTGTTGTGGCAACAGAAAATGTACTAAGACAGGTAGAAAGGAATTTTCATGAAGGAGATGGAGGACTGAGCTAATGTTACCTGGAGGAACCAGGAGAACATGTCTGGTAGTGTACCTTGATGTTTCCAGAACTGGAGGACTAAGCAGAATAAAGTAGTCCCCCCTTATCCACGGGGGATACATTTCCCACACTATTCAGTCTATGTTTCAAACAAGGATGGTATTTAAGCCTGAAGTTTAAACTCTTTCTTTGAGATCTACTCTAGAGATTACTCATTTCTCTGGGTTTTCTCTCATGCACACAAGATATACATGTTAATTAACCTTTGTTTTTCTCTTGTTAATCTGTCTTTTGTTATAGGGACTCTCAGTTAAGAACTAGGAGTAGAGAGAACATTTTTTTTCCTCCCCTTCAGAGGAAACCATCAAGAGCCGTAGCAGTCAGTAAAGCCAGCACCAGCTGAGGTAGGACTGAGGCAGGAAGGGGTGTCCATTGGGCCCTAACCAGCCAAGAGAATAGACCACAAGTTCATGAGCCACAGGAGTCACCAGTGAATGCCAGCAGTGACTAGGAACATCAACAGAGAGGCCAGCAAAGGCTCATCAGGCAGCATAAGCAGCTCAACTTGAGGACCTGAGGCCTCCTTCCCTGGCCAGCCTGAGTTGGCTCTGGTTAAGCTGCCCTTATACTCACACACCATCTTGGGGAGGAGAAGGGAAAGGGGGAAAACTCTGAACACCTGAGCATTTACCTGGATGAATATATTTAAGCCAGAAGAGAGAATTTACTCAGCAAGTCCATTTTCCCCTCCCACGGCATACTACACACAGAGACTGGAGGTTTGAGAACAAGATTATATTGAAGACAGAATGTGTTCTTTGCATGTCTGAGTAGTAGTGGATAGCCTCTTAAAAACTAAGTAAAACTAGTGATAATGTTAAAGAAAAAATTATATGCCTGTTAAAGTACAGTAAGGCAGGCTGTATTCAAGACCATCGCAATAGCTACAGGGACCACTGCAATGAGGGCTTGCGAGAAGAGAGATTGGGCTCAACTCTGAACACAGCATGGGCATGTGGCAATTTATAGCCAAGGAGCCGGGCGGTGGGGAAGTGGATGGAAAATTACTAAGAGGAAACATCGGGGGTATGGGGGATTATAGCTACACCAACCTAACAGCATTCTTGCTGAAGCTGAGGACAGCCTAGGGTGATCAGACTGATGGGGGATGGTGAAGTATGAGGAATCTGCTCAGATATTGAGGGTGGTCAGATTTGGAGTTTGGGAGGTTCTGGCTAAACTGACTTAGCAGCGTTCTTTGTTAAAACTGGATTTTACAACAAAGTGCACAGATGGGACTAGGAGAAGATTCAGAAACCTGACTAAAGTTTGTCCAAGCAAAGGATATTTGTCAATAGAGGTATACAGAATAACTGGTGGTATTTCAGTATTATTCTAAAAGGTCTGAGAGCATTTACAAAAAGGAGGTGTGCCATCAATATTTTGGTCCATTTTATAAAACAAATGTTTAGTATTTTTACTTGCATATGTGCTGCTTACTTTGACTGACAGCATCTACCAAAATAAGAAACACCTGGTGATTTTTATGGTGCATGTGTCATATATTTACAAAATCTTGCTTTAAATGAATTATATCATTAATAGCATTTTGTCATGCAATCTTATGGCATGCAGCTGATATAGTAAAAATTAGATTAAATTAATTGGATTTTAAAATATTTTGTAAAACAAATTAATAAAGTAAATAAGTATCCCTAATACACCTTTTATTTATATTCACATTTATACTTCAGTCCCAAGATCAGGAATATACATTGTGCATACGCAGATACGCAGACACACTCAGACACAAAGCTTTTGCCTTAGATGTGGAAAGTCATCTTCTTCTTTTTTTTTTTTTTTCCTTTTTTGTCTTTTTTCGTGTCCGGCAACGGATCGCAACCCTCAGTGTCGCGCCCGTACCGGACCGGGACCGGCAACGGGATTGCAACCCTCGGTGTTGCTCCCACACCTCGCTCAGCCAGTGAGCGGGAACCGGTCTGTATGTGGGATCCGAACCCTCGGCGGGAGTGCCACCACGCTTCCCAAGCAGCGCACTGTAGCAGTGCGCCACCGGGCCAGCCCAAAAGTCATCTTCTTTAGCAAAGGAACACTCCTTTGTGAAATGTAAAGAGGCTAGAAATACAATGTATTTGTTTTTCTGGAATAAACAGAAACCCACACTACCTTGTTCCCTGCAGTACATAGTAGGAAGCACCTTTTCACTCAGGCAAGGGCTAATTGCTCAATAGAAAATGCCAGTGAAGTCCATTGTAATGGGACTCTATCCATCTGTAATTTTTCATTCCCAGAACCAAATACATTCATCTGTTCCCATGTATTCCAAGAGATTAGTACCCTTGATGGTAAAGAGAAACATCTACAGATTGTCATTTCATTTTTGAGAGCCATTCAGAAAGAAAGAGGCATACTATAAGCTTGGGACCAGAAACAGATTGAATTCATTAAAAAGGCACAAGCCAAACTGTTCATTTCTGGTACATGAAAAATTATCATTGTTGTTGTTAAAACCATATGTTCTAGGTAAGAGGACAGGTTTTGTATTCACTCTGACATTTGTTCTTTGGAATGTTAATGCGCTTAACGCTAGTATGGGCTTAGCTGTAATTCATAAATTTAAAAAGCAACCCAGAGTACAAAAAATGAGTAAGGAAGATAAGAAACTTCATCCAAGGTATTTCTCAGTTTTCACTGTGTCTGAATGTTAGAGGATGGGTAAAAACCTTTGACATTGGCATCATTTCAAAGCTTTAACAATGGAGATTCAACCTTTAAAAGACAGGGGCTGGCTGGTTTGCTCAGTTGGTTAGAGCATGGTGCTGATAACACCAAGGTCCAGGGTTCGATCCTGTACTGGCCAGCTGCTCTACCCCTGCCCCCCGCAAAATTTGTTCACTCCCAAAAAGAATCAATTTTTTTTTAGTTGCTATAGGGTGAAATTAGTAATGGCTTTGATCACTTGAACCAAAGTGATAGTGATTTGCATCTTTCAGCTGAAACTTTGCTCAGTTCCCCAGTCCCGGGTTTATACAAAACAAAAATCTACTTTTTTAAAAAATTGGTATATAGTATATGAAGCATACATAAAGTATAGCAATGTCACTATATAGAAAAGTCCACAATTCATAAGTGTGCAGCTTGATGAATTATAACGAGTGAACACACCAACAAATATATTTACTCAGGAAGATACAACAATTATAAACGTATATGTACCTAACAAGAGAGCCCCAAAGCACATGAAGCAAAAATGGACAAAAATGGTGTTATAGACTGAATGTTTGTGTCACCCCAAAATTTGTATGTTGAAATCCTAACAACCAATGTAATGGTATTAGAAGGTGGGAACTTCGGGAGGTAATTTAGGTCATGAGGGTGAATCCCTTGTAAATGGGATTAGTGCCCTTATAAAAGAGACTCCAGAAATCTAGCTAGCTAGCTCTTTTTTCCCACCACATGAGGATACAACGAGAAGTTGGCAGTCTGCAACCCAGAAAAGAGCCCTCTCTGGAGCCTGACCCTGCTGGCACACTGACCTCAGACTTCTAGCCTCCAGATCTGTATGAAATAAATTTCCATTGTTTGCAAGCCACCCAGTCTATGATACTTTGTTATAGCATCCCAAACTAAGACAAAGGGAGAAATTGACAGTTGAGCAATACTGTTTGGAGACTTCAATTCCCACTTTCAATCATGGATATAACTAGGCAGAAGGTTAACAAGGAAATAGAATACACGAATGATAATATAAATGAAATGGACCTGACATTCGTCTGTAGAATACTCCACCCAACAACTGCAGAATACACATTCTTCTCACTCTCTAGGATAGACCATATGCTAGGCCATAAAATAAGCCTCAGTAAGTTTAAAAGGATTGAAATCAGTAAAAGATATGTTGTCAAACCACAATGGAATAAAATTAGAAAATAATACAGAGAGAAATCTGGGAAACACAAATATATGGAGTTAAACAATGCACTCCTATATAACTAGTGGGTCAAAGAAGAAAATCCCAGGACGTATCAGTTTGCTAGGGCTGTCATAACAAAGTATCACAAAGTAAGTGGCTTAAAAAGAAAAACTTGTCTGAGTTGGAGGCTGGAAGTCTGAGATCAAGATATCGGCAGGGCCATTCTCCCCTGCAGGTGCTAGAGAAGGGTCTGTTCCAGGTCTCTTGCTGAGCTTCTGGCAGATTAGGCTCATGGCTGTGAAAGTCCAATCTTCATACAGCATTTTCTCTGCATGCAGGACTGTTCAAAATTTTCCTTTTTATAAGGACACCACTTATATTGGATTACATGCTCACCCTACTCCATTATGACCTTATCTTAACTAATTACATCTACAATGACCCTATTTCCAAATAAAGTAACATTTTAGATACAGGGTGTTAAGACTTCAACAAATGAATTTAAGGAGGGTGGTACACAATTCAACCGAAAACACGAAAGAAATTGCAAAATACTTTGGGATAAATGAAAATGAAGACACAACATTCGAAACTTATAGGATGCATTTAAAACAGTATTTAGAAGGAAATTTATTATTGTGCCTATATAAAAAAGAAAAAAGATCAATAACTTTGCCTTCCATCTTAAGATATTGGAAAAAGAAGAACGACCTAAACATAAAACAAATAGAAAGAAGGAAATAATGGGAATTAATAAAATAAGGATTAGAAAAGCAACAGAGAAAATCAATGAAATCAAATGCTGGTTCTTTGAAAAGATCAACAAAATTGACAAACCTTAACTAGATTGACCAGGAAACAGAGAGAAGACTCAAATTACTAAAATCAGAAATAAAAGAGGGGACACTACTACTAAACTTAAAGAAATAAAAAGGATTATTAGGGAATACTATGAACAACTGTATGTTAATAAATTAGATAACTTAGGTGAAATAGATAAATTTCCAGTGACACATAAACTACCAAAACTGACTCGAAAAGAATTCAAAAATCTGAATGCATCTATAACAAGTAAAGATATCAAATTAGTAAAAAAAAAATTTTTTAACTTCCCATAAAGAAAAGTTCAGACAATGATGCTTCACTGGTGAATTCTACTGAAACATTTAAAGAAGAATTAATAGCAATTCTTCACAAACTCTTCCAAAAAATAAACGAGAAGAAGACACTTCCCAACTAATTCAATGAGACTAGAAATACCCTGATGCCAAAGGAAACCACAGACCAACATCCTTTATGACCATAAATGCAAAAATCCTCAACAAAATACTAGCAAAATGAATCCAACAACATATAAAAAAGGATTATATACATCATGACCAAATGGGTTTTGTCCCAAAAATGTAAGGTTGATTTAATATCCAAAAATCAATTAAAATAATACACTTTTTCAATAAAATAAAGGACAAATACCAGATGAGCATTTCAATAGATGCAGAAAGCATTTGACAAAAGCCAACTGTAATTCCACTCGAGGAGAAATAAAAACATGTCCATTCATAAACCTGAACAAAAATGTTAGTAACAGCATTATTCATAATAGTCAAAAAGTGGAAATGATCAAAATGTCCATGAATGATGAATGGAAAAACAAAATGTTGCATATCCATACAATGAAATATTACTTATTGATAAAAAGGAATGACATACTGATACATACTACAACATGGATGAACTTTGAAAACATTATTGTAATTAAAAGAAGCATGTCATGAAAGACCATATATTGCATTATTCCCTTCATACGAAATGTCCAGAATAGGGAAGTCTCTAGAGACAGAAAGTAGATTAGTGGTTGCCTAGGCTAGAGGTGATGTAAGGATTGGGAGGTGATGGCTAAAGGATATAAGGTTTCTTTGGGGAGTGATGAAAATGTTCTAAAATGAATCATCTTGATGGTTGCATGACTGTGAATATACAAAAAAAAATTGAAGTGTACAATTTAAGTGGGTTAATTGTATTTCATAGAGCTGTTACCAAAAAAAAAAAAAAATTATTGCAGATGTCATAGATTTTTACCACTACATACTTTAGAATGTATCTCCTGAGAACTGGCGCTAAGAAGTTCTGTAAGTAAATGGTCTTTTTCTCTGATCTGGAGGTCTGGTGTTTCTGCTTGTGTGTGTGCATCTGTGTGTCTGTGGCTGAGCAGGTAGGGTAACACCTCAGACCCTTCATCGTTTCAGAGTCCACAGTCCATAAAAATCTCCCATTCACTGATCTAAGATGTAGTGCTGAGACTGCCTTGAAAGACTGTCTGAGCTAGGAATTGCATTTTCCAGTCCTCCTCAACAGTGCGGTGTGCCCAAGTGACTCAGCTCCTGCAAAAGAAATGAAATACAAAGTAATGAGTAAACTTTTCTCCTCAATTGCCTAAGAGAAAATCTCTAACCTTGGACTTGGCTTTCCACTATTCCTGTCAACAAATATGGTCTATACTGACTTTGGAAATGATGTACTGGAAATGGTAGAGCTACTGTCAGCCTGAGTTCCTAAATGATGTGTGGAGGGGAGTCCTCTGCTGACCCACAACACATGCACTGAACAGAGACTTGAATGAAAAACAAACTGCCATCTTGTACGACTCGCTGCATTTTTGTGTCCTTTGCTACAGCAGGTAATATGACCTTTACTAATACAGGAGACTCTAGAATCACAAAGGAAAGAAAGCTGCACTTCTGTATTCTTCCTCCAATCTCTCCTCCAATGTGTAGTTCAAGATTAATCGTCCTCTGAAGCTATGATTCCCAATATTCATCAATTAGCAGGATAATACACCTCAGAAGCCATGGGGGCTCAAAGCAGCTACTTGACAAGGAAAAGGAGCCATTGGCCCCTGGCCAACCGCACTGCACACACCCGGGTCTTCTGCTCTAGCACCACATACGTCTTCCAGGGCACAGTCCTCTCCTCCAACGCAACCCTATTATCTGTTTTTCCATAGAACCCAGAGCTGGGAACTGTCACTCTTACTGTGACGACAAGGCTAAAGTTAATTTTTCCAAGCAAATCCACTTTAAGTAAATATTGATCCTAGTTCTCAGTATTTCTTCTTTTACTGTTTTATGTAATTCTCTATACCCATGGGCAGATTTCTTTCATGTACACAAGGCTGACTGAGCTAATTTTCATGGCACTGAGACACTTGGCAAGTTTCCATTGACAAGAAATACTAATGTTTTTTTTCCTATCATAAAAAAGTGGAAGAACCTCTGTTTTTCCCACTAGCATTTGGCATATGGCCAGAGGCATATTGAAACAGTCCAGGATTCTCGTGGAGCACAATTTTTTAAATATCTGAGTGTAGACAAGAAGGGTGGATGTCTTTGAATATGTATTCTTATTACTAGAAAGTTTCCAGGCATCTGAAATTACATTACAGCCTTAAAATCCTTTTATTTGTTTATGGACCAAAAAGGCTTAGGTAGTCAGAATCTATTATGAAGCCACATGCAACTATACTTCCTAATATTAATATACTGTGAAATAAAGTGACATTAGAGAAGGATTAGTTCCTGCTAGATACACGTTTTTACATAAATGAATGCCTGATCCTATAGTTTCACAGCAGAGCTTTCTGGTTGCAAATCAAAAGCACAGCATAGATTCATCTTGCCTTCTCTTCCTGTGTGCCCTAAAAAAACCCAGTAACCTTGAATCATGATTTCATTATCATAGACAGTAGAATTCCATCAAATATCCATAGCACCAACTATTTCAAAGTGATGAAGATAAAACCAAATTCTCAGTTTACCTGTTTCAGGCAATAATCCACAAACACAGCTCCTCAATCTCCAAAAACTTATGAATATTTAATGCCTTAGAGCTTTTCTAATTCTCAGGAAAGGAAAGGCACATTTTGCTTTTTAGACTAAATTTCACACTAAATTTTACACTAAAACTCATAAATAACAGGGACTGTCAGTGAGGGACAAATAGTCATCTTTCCTTTAGTCTAAAGAAAAAGCTCTAAGAATGGGCCTCAGAAGAAACATTCTTGAAGATGTGTGGAGAAGCCCGAGAATATATGTCTGTGCATCTCTATAAATATAGTTCTATCTACCTACAGCCAGTGCATAAGTTGTACATTATATCACACTAGAGGCTTTTTAAGAGGTGGTTTTTCACATGCATATAAGTTTAAAACAAGACATTTTCTGTATTCAATAAGTTTCTAGTCTCTGAGACCCATAAGAGAAATTCTGAACTGTCGATTTTCCCCTAGAAAAGGTGCAAAGGAAGAACCCCAGCAAAGAATAATTTAATAATTTTCTTTTCTGTGTAACACTTAATAAATCCAGTTATTTTCTCTAACCAAGATCTATAAGTACAATAAAAGTAAATGACACGCACCCACTGGACATATTTTACATATATTCTGGCTAAAGACCAAACTCAATCTAGTTTCCACAATAAGTGAAGAATAATTGGCAAAAGACATGTAACTTAAAGCTTTATTGTTTTTTATTACAAAGACTTAAAAAATTTGTGTAAGAGACTATTTTTATAACATCCATCACCACTAAAAATTTTCTTTTAAAACCTATATCTGTTCTGAAATATAATATGTTGAAGGTAGATCCATGAAAATGCATGAACTGCAAAGAGGTTTTCTTTACTGCTTAATTATTAATTTAATAATGGGTCACACCAGAAACCCATTATTAAATTAATAATCAACCCTGAAAAGAGAAAACTAAAAGCAAAGTAAATATATAGCACGTATAGACCAGAATATAACAGGCTAAGGCTGAGTAATTTTGTAACGGGTGCTGCTCATCAGCTTTTCCACTCTAAACATCAAAATCTTAACCATAATGCTCAGCCAGGATCCTCTCAGTCTGGGAGTCTTTATTTAACAATATATTAAAGTAGTTCTATACCCTGAGACCTCATGAGGTTTGCAAAAATATTCAGTGAGAATGTACAGCTCTGATGAAGGCTCAGCCAAGTCCTATTATCAACTTCTAGTTCCTCCACATTGAAAATCCTGGAACGGGTTTTCTGTTTTTTGGCTCAGCAACTGTTCTCTCTCTCTCTCTCCTCCACCCCCACCCCCCAAATCTTTCATTATGTCAATGATCTCTCTGAAATGATCAACTTTATTATGCAAGCTATAGCGATAGGAAGCTGTTTCAATTCTTTTCTGGGGGTTGAGTCACTTCAGATCCACAGTCTGAATTGAAAAATAAAATTTCTGCTGTTGCTCTAAGTGCATTCAAACACTATTCACAAATATTTGCAGAAATAAGCACTCTGTTCTAGTCACTCAAGATATACCAATAAACATAACAAAATCCCTGCTCTCACTGAACTTATATTCTAGTTGGGGGAGACAGACAGTAAATAAATATATGATATGCTGGGGGATTACAAATGCTATAAAGGAAAACAAAGCAGGGAAGGGGATAGAACATGAAGTGTGGGGGATGAGGTGATTTAAAATACATAAACCAAGAATGACTACTATCAGCAAGATAGAAAATAACAAATGCCAGCGAGGATGTGGAGAAAAGAGAACCCTCCTCCTACATTGTTGGTGGAAATGTAAATTGGTACAGCTATTGTGGAAAACAGTTGGGAGGCTCCTCAGAGAACTAAAAATAGATCAACCTTATGATCCAGCTATCCCACTACTGGGTATATACCCAAAGGAAATAAAGTGCATATATCCTGCACTTCCATGTTCACTGCAATGTTATTCACAATAGCCAAGAGATGGAATCAACCTAAATGTCCACCAATGGATGAATGGATTAAAAAACATAGTGTATATACACAATGGAA
Organism: Galeopterus variegatus; assembly: GCF_000696425.1. Lineage (NCBI taxonomy): Eukaryota > Metazoa > Chordata > Mammalia > Dermoptera > Cynocephalidae > Galeopterus > Galeopterus variegatus. Next base: position 171,457 of record NW_007730365.1, read on the forward strand.
TACTATTCAGCTATGAAAAGAAATGATATCCTGTCATTTGAAGTAACAGGGATAGAAGTGGAAACCATCACGTTAAGTGAAGTAAGTCAGACACAGAAAGGCAAATACTGTATGGTTTTGCCCATATGTGAAATCTAAAAACAAACAAAAAACAAAGTGGTTCTCATAGAAGCAGAGAGTAGAATAATGGTTACCAGAGACTGGGTGGGGAGGGAAGTGGGAGGAGGGAGAAGTAGTGGATTGATGGGTACAAAGCTATGTTACCTACCTTAAGTGAATCATTATGCAGTATAGGCATGTATTGAAACAACACACTGTCCCCCACAAAAATAAATGTAAATAAAATTGGGGAAAAAAGAAAGAAAATAAGTAGAATAGATTAACCAGAGAAGGCTCTGCGATTAATTGACCTTCAAATAAAGATCTAAAGAGGAAGAGCAAGCAAGCAGACACATGCTGGGAGGGACCCAAGTACTGGGAAGAGCATGTGTAAAGGCCCTAAGGCAAGAGCATGCTAGGTGTGTTCAGGAACAGGAAGGAAACCTGAAAGGCTGGAGCAGTGTGGATGGGCTAAAGAGGAAGAGCAAGCAAGCAGACACATGCTGGGAGGGACCCAAGTACTGGGAAGAGCATGTGTAAAGGCCCTAAGGCAGGAGCATGCTAGGTGTGTTCAGGAACAGGAAGGAAACCTGAAAGGCTGGAGCACTGTGGATGGGGGGAAGAAATGTCAATGGAGAAAAAGAGGTAACATGGGGCCACATAACAAGGAGACTTAAACAATGATAAGGATATTGGATTTTAGTCTGAGTGACATGGAAAAACCAGCTGAGGATTTTGAGCAAAGGAGTGATGCAATCTGACATGTTTACAAAGGATTACCCTAGAAAGTATGTGAAAAAAATAGATTGTAGAGTTACAAGGGTAGAATCAGAAATACTGGTTAAAAAGTTATTGCAAGACTTCCATTTTCAACTCTTGGAATAACTAGTACTGGTCATCCACTCCTATTGTAAAAAACTAGAAAACTGAACAAAATATATTAAACATTTCATATCAAATTGAAATCTCATATCAGATTCAGACACTGGACAACAGGCCTCACAGGACTTTGATCTGTGACAGAGGAGGAGAAAACAAGGTAAGTCTTACCCCAACTTTCCATCTGGTGGTACTTTGCAGACTATGCTGCAGGGAGAGAGAATCCAAGCAATTCATGGTGATCTCATTAAGTGAGAAGGGAAGCTCAAGTAGAAGGAATTTGCCAGGCAGAATACTGGGGAAGAGGATGTGTACAGATAAAGAGATGAGAAATCAATGTAAGAATCCCCTTGAGTCTATTGCTGAATGTTACTATGTCCACGGATAGGGTGAAGCTCCACCAAGCCAGGCAAAGTCTTATGGGGGAGCTATAAGCTGAACAATTCTGAGTCCACACTGTGCTGAGAGATAATCAAGAATATGCCAACCAGTGTGGAAAAAATCTCATTAATATCTGGGGCATTTAGTAGAGACCCCAGAAGGATGATGCCTTAGATATAGAGCTAACCTAGGCCTAGAGTAAGGGCTATACTGTTGATCCACCCTAACAAAGCCTAAAATAAGTCCTCAAAGGATGAAGCTGAACTTCAAGTTACTTAACTACCTGCCAAAATAAATGTCAACACGTTTTAAAGAAATTCAACAAAATTAAGACTCTGAACAATGTACTATTCAAAATGTCCAGAACCTGAGAAAAAATTACTAGACATACCAGGGAGCAGAAAAACAAGGCTGAAAACCAGGAGAAAAACCAGTCTTCTACTGAAATAGACAAAGAAATAACAGAGATAGCAAATAAGGACTTTAAATAGCTGTTATAATTTAAAGGAAAATATGAATATAACGAAGAGATAAATAGAATAAATGGAACTTTGTTATCTGCAAGAAGCATTTTTTAAAAATTCAGATAAGATAAAAATAAAAGAATGGTGTATTAGTCTCCCCAGGCTGCTATAACAAAATACCACAATTGACATAGCTTAGTAGAAATTTATTTCTCACAGTTCTGGATATTGGGAAGTCCAAGGTCAAGGTGCTGGCCAATTTGATTCCTGGTGAGAACTCTCTTTCTGGCTTTCAAATGTCCACCTTCTTGCTGAGTCTCCACATGGGAGATAGAGAGAGGGAGAGATTTCTTCCTCTTGGGATAAAGCCATAGTCCAATTGGATTAGGGCCCATTCCTATGACTTCATTTAACCTTAGTTACCTCCTAAAGATGCTATCTCCAAATACAGTGACATTGAGGGTGAAGGCTTCTACATATACTTGGGGGTGGGGAGGTGGTGGGGGACACAATTCAGTTCATGGCAGATGGTAACAAATATATAGCATGCAAACACTAATCATACGAAAGATGGAATGACTGTTATAACAGACAAGTTGCCCCCAGGACAAGGAATATCACCAGAGATTAAAGAGAATTAACTCATTAAAATGACACAATTATATTAAATATATACATACCAAATAGCAGAGCTTCAAAGTACATTAAGCAAAAACTGACACAACTGAAAGGAGAAATAGCAAATCCACAGTTATACCTGGATATTTCAATAATCCTCCCTGAGTAATTGATAGAACAATTAGACAGAAAAATCAATAAATATATGAAATATTTGAACAAAACTGTCAACCAACTTGATTAAGGAATGTTTATAGATCATTACACCCACCAGAAGTAGAATACACATCTTAGTAAATAAAACATCCAGTAAGATCAATCATATACTAGGCCATAAAACAAGTCTCTACAATTTTTAAAGTATTAAAATCACGCAGAGTATGATCTCTAACCACAACAAAATTTAGTTAAATATAAATAATAGAAAGAAATTTGGAAAATATCCAAGTATTTGTAAGTTAAACAATAAATTTCTAAATAATTCATGGGTGAAAGAAGAAATCACAAGAGAAATTAGAAAATATTTTGATCTGAGTAATAATAAAAACATAAGGGATAAAATTTGTGTGGGGCAGCAAAAGCAATGCTTAGAAGGAAATCTATAGTATTAAATGCTTTTATTAAAAAAGATAAAAGATCTCAAATCAACAGTCAAAGTTCTTACCAAAGAAACTAGAAATAAAAGGGCGAATTAAATTCAAAGTAGAGGAAAGGAAATAAAAGAGAAGGGTAGAAATCAATGAAATAGAAATTGACATTCAAAAGAGTAAATCAATAGATCCCAAAGCTGGTTTTTTGAAAATATCCACAAAGTTGATAACCTACAGTTAAACTGCTAAAAATAGAAATAAGAAAGAAAGAAGAGAGCTATGGGCTGAATTTTGTTCTCCCAAAATTCACACATTGAAACCCTAACCCCCAATGTAACTGTATTTGGAGATAGAGCCTTTATGGTAATAATTTAGGTTAAATGAGATCCTAAGGATGGGGCCCTAATCCAATAGGATTAGTGTCATTATAAGAAGAGAAAAAGACACCACAGATCTCTTTCTTTTTCCAAGTGTGCCTGGAGGAAAGGTCATATGAGGACACAGTGCGAAGGCAGCCTTCTACCAGCCAGTAAGAGAGCCCTCACCAGGGACCAAATTTGCTGACACCTTGATCTTGGACTTCTAGCTTCAAAAACTGTGAGAAAAATAAATTTCTGTTATTTAAGTCAAACAGTCTGTTGTGTTCTGTTAAGGCAGCCCAAGCTGACTAATGCTTGTTTCAGTACCAAGAAATGGGGTGCTGCTGTAACAAATACCCCAAAATGTAGAAGTGACTTTGGAAATGGAGAGTGGGTAGAGGTTAAATGAGCTTTGAGATGCATACTAGAAAAAGCCTAAATTGTCTTGAAGGGATGGTTGGTAAAAATATGGATGTTAAAGGCAATTCTAGTGAGGGCTCAGAAAGAAAAAGAGGAGAGCTGTAGAGAAAGTTTCTATCACCTTAGAGAATACAGATATCATCATGAATAGAATGCTAGTAGAAATGGGAACATTAAAGGTTCTTCTGGTAAGTTTTAGAGAGCAATAAGGAATGTGCTACTGGAAACTGGAGAAGGGTAATTCTTATTATAAAGTGGCAAAAAACTTGGATGAATTGTGTTCTAGTGTTTTATGGAAGTGTAGAAATGTGAACATTAAAGGTTCTTCTGGTAAGTTTTAGAGAGCAATAAGGAATGTGCTACTGGAAACTGGAGAAGAGTAATTCTTATTATAAAGTGGCAAAAAACTTGGATGAATTGTGTTCTAGTGTTTTATGGAAGGTAGAATTTGTGAGTAATGACCTTGCATATTTGGCTTAAATTTCTAAGCAATGTGTTGAATATGTAGCCTGGGTTCTCCTTACTGCTTATAATAAAATGTGAGAAAAGAGAAATGAATTGAATAGGAAATTGTTAAGCAAAAAGGAAACAGTACTTGCAGTTTTGAAAAATTCTCAACCTATCCATATTGTGAAAAATGAGAAACTGTATTCTGAAGAGAACAGCAAAAGTGTGGTTAGACAATCACTCCATAAAGAGTTTACCCGTGTAGTTAATCAGCTATCTCATCAGAAGCCAGGAATAGAGATGGGATCATACCAGCAGAGACACTGCCAATTTAGACCAAAAAGAGCAGAGATGGGATGAGATAAAGGAAGGCTTTTGGGCTTCTGGTATTATACAGGACTGGAAAATAGAGCTATTTGGTTGAGAACTTGCTTTATCCTTCAAGAAAAGGAAAAGATGACCCCAAAGGTGATTCAGAGATTGTCAGGGCTTCTATTACCACCTCAGGCTCAGGGAACAAGGCTGTTTCCTCAGTTTTAAAGAAGGGGCCTCCTCTCATGTTTCAGTACTTCTGGGGTGGGACTTCTGTGCAGAGCAAGAAGGCAGGGCTACCATCTAGGGCCTTGAGGGTGATACTGATGTCCCACAGTGCCCAGAGAACAAAGCATCCAGCCAGAAAGGATTATTCTTGAGCCTTAAGATCTAGTGGAGTTTGCCTTGCTTGGGACCCATCACCCTTTTCTTCCCTATTTCTCCCTATTAGAATCGAAATGTCTATCTTAGGCCAGTCCCACCATTGTATTCTGAAAGTACATAATTTATATTCTTTCACAGGTTCATAGCTGCAGAGGAATTTTGCCTCAGGATGAATCACACCTCAGGTCTTACACATACCTGATTTTGATGATATTTAGATGAGACTTTGGATGCAGAATTAATGTTGGAATGAGTTAAGACTCTTTGAGCTTTTTATATGGGATAAGTGTATTTTGCATGCAAGAAGGGCATGAATTTCAGGAGGCCAGAGGCCAGAGGCCAGAGGCCAGAAGATTATGGACTGAATTGCATGCCCCCCACCCTGACTCATATGTTGAATCCCTAACCTCAAATGTGACCATTTTTGGAGGTAGGGCTTCCAAGGAGGTGATTTAGGTTAGATGAGGTCATAAGGGAGTGGCCCTAATCTGATAGGACTGGTACCCTTGTAAGAAGAGAAAAAGATATCAGAGATCTCTTTCTCTTTGTGCACACACACAGGAAAGCCCATGTGAAGACACAAGAAAGTGGCTGTGTGCAAGTCAGGAAGAGAGGCCTCCCCAGAAACTAACCCTGGTGGCACCTTAATCTTGGACTTCTAGCCTCCATAAAAGTGAGAAAATAAGTTTTTGTTATTAAACCACCCAGTCTGTGATATTTTGTTATGGCAGCCTTAGTAGACTAATAGAAAGACCCAGATCACAAGTATCAGGAATGAAAGAGAGGACATCACAACAGTTTCTACAGAAAATTTTAAAATAATAAGGATATATTATTAAGTTACAATATACAAATTTTTTGAAAGACACAAGTTACCAAAACAAACACAAGAAGAAATAGAAAATCTGATTAGTTACATTAAAGAAATTAAATAGTTCACAACTAATTTTATGAGGTCAGCATTACCCTGATACCAAAATAAGACACAGACTTAAGAAAGAATACTAAGACCAATATCTGTCATAAACACAAATGAAAAAAATGCTTAAAAAAATTAGCAAATTGAAAATATAGCCATACATATATATATAAGATAATGTACCAGGAACAAATGGGATTTATCCCACGAAGGCAAAGTTGGTTAAATATTCAAAAATCAAAGTAATTCAGCATAATAAAAGAAAGAAAACATGACCATCTCAATAGATTTCATTTAAAGTCTTTGACAAAATTCATTATGCATTTATTGTAAAAATGCTCATCAAACTGGGAATAGAAAGAAACTTCCTCAACCTGAAAAACAGTCTATAAAAACATCAACCATTAACATCATACTTAATGATGAAAGATTGAAAGCTTTTGCTCTTATCAGTAATCAGGCAAAGATGAATCAGTCCTCTCTCAGATGTCCTCTCTCACCATATCCATTCAACATTCTTCTGAATGTCCTAGCCAGTTCAATAAAGCTAGAATAAAATAAAAACACATATAGATTAAAAGGGGGAAAATAAAATTGTCTTTATGTACTAAAAATTTACAAAAAAGCTACTGCAATGTACAAGGATAATGTACAAGGGTACTTCAAACAGTTGGTGGAAAAATAGAATTAAAAGATTATATGATTTTTCCGATGAACTTTTTGAGGTATCCTCATATCAAGGTCACAGGCTATGTCAATACATCAAAAACAATTATATTTCTATTCTACAACAAACAACTGGAAATAAAAATTTTTTAATTAATTTATTTTATTATGAATATTCATGAGATACAAAGCTGATTGTCACCCCTGGTGGCATGATGTGAGGGTCAGATTCATACTGGCAGCATACCCATTACCAGAAATTGCTTTTGTACCCCGTGTCCCCCACCCAATTATCCCCACCTCCCTCCCCTTCTCCCTTTCTCCCCCACTCCACTTTGTAGCCCAAGGAATGTTCTCTCCCTCTGCAGAGGAATGGAAATCATCATGTCTAAGGGACACCTGCACTCCTATGTTCATCGCAGCTCTGTTTACAATAGCCAAGATATGGAACCAACCTAAATGTCCATCCATAGATGACTGGATAAGGAAACTGTGGTATATCTACACCATGGAATACTACTCTGCCATAAAAGAATGAAATACTCCCATTTGCAACAGCATGGATGAGCCTGGAGAAACTTATGTTGAATGGAAATAAAAATTTTAAATAATGCTATTCATGATACTTTGGGGTAAATTTACAAGATGTATATGAGACATGTCTTACACATATTAAAACCTATAAAACATTACCAAAAAAATTAGAGACCTTAATAAATAGTATATTTATAGCTTGTTCATGTATTGGATAATGTTAAGGTGTTAATTCTCCCCAAATGGATCTATAGAATAAGCACAATCCCAGTCAAAATCCCAGAAGACTCTTCTTTTGTAGAAATCGACAAGCTGATTCTAAAATATATATGAAAATGAAAAGACCTAGAAGAGCCAAAACTATTTTGAAAAAGAACAAATTTGGAGGACTGATCCTATCTGTTCTCAAGATTTACTATAAAGCTACAGTAAGACTGTGAGTCACAGAGACAGAAAGTAGAATGGTGGTTTCCAGGGGCTGGAGGGAGGGTCAATTGGGCATTATTGTTTAATGGGTATAGAGCTTCAGTTTTACAAGGTAAAAAGAGGTACGGAGATGGGTGGTGGTGATAGTTGCACAGCATTATGAATGCATGTAATACCACTGAACTGTACACTTAAAATGGTAAAGATGGTCATGTTTTGTGTATTTTAGCAAAATTTAAAAATGGGGGGAAAATATAATGAAATTCTGACACATGCTACAATGTGTATGGACCTTGAAGACATTATGCTAAGCGAAATAAGCCAGACACAAAAGGACCAATATTGTATGATTCCACTTATGTAAAGGTACCTAGAAATAGTCAAATTCATAGAAACAGGAAGTAAAACAGTGGTTAGCAGGGTTGAGGGAAGGAGAAATAGGTAGCTAGTACTTAGTGGGCACAGAGCTTCAGGGGAGGGTGATGAAAAGTTCTGGTCATCACACAATAATGAGAACGTATTTAATGCCACTGAACTGTACACTTAAATATGATTAAAATGGTAAATTCTATGCTGTATATATTTTACCACAATAAAAAGGAGGGGATTTCTATTTCAAATACAATTAGAAATATTTGGAGCTGGTGCAGAGGAAGACATTAGTGAAACAATCAATTATTAGAAAGAGCTCGCTTCTAAAGAAACAGGATATTTCACTAAAGCGTTGTGCAGCTCCTTCTCAAAAGCTCAGAAAGAATTGATGTCCAGATGTAAAGCACCCCTTCCACCAAAGTGGTAGAATATTGCAAGGAGCACACTGTGATCTTGATCTCTGTTCCTGAACAAATCTTTTTCTCATGTTTGTTGTCACCCTTTGATGCATGCTCCCAGCCAGCAAACTACCTACGTGGCAGCGTAAACTTCTCGTCTTGCCCTTGACCCTCGAGGTGACCTGGCATGTTAGTGACTCCTGGCTGAGGTAAATGATACGGCGCGGTAATAATGGCAACCGTCAGATCTTTCCCTTTTATCTTCCTCCGTCCACTGTGAAGTGTCTCTCCCCCACTCCCTCCTACCAGGTATCAAAAACCCAGATAGTGACCTGGCATGTTAGTGACTCCTGGCTGAGGTAAATGATACGGCGCGGTAATAATGGCAACCGTCAGATCTTTCCCTTTTATCTCCCTCCGTCCACTGTGAAGTGTCTCTCCCCCACTCCCTCCTACCAGGTATCAAAAACCCAGATAAAGGAGAAAGGAGTTATCTGAAGCATTGTGTGCCCTCTGTAAGAAATCCAATTATTTATGGTCACTGGAGACACTTTCTTTTAAGTGTGTTAGTGAGTGACCTAAATGTATAGTTTTCCTCTTTCTAGGAACCGAGCTCTTCCTTTGTCGCACACTTAAAAATATTAAACAGTCCTTTCCCTCCTTCAAGATGAAGACAAAAGTTGGTAAAAACACGGTTGTGCCCAGTTACAAGGCAGAGAAGGCACAGGATATTGGAGCCCTGTGCTTTAGTGTTTTTTTGCTTTTTTTGAAAAATTGTTTCTAGAACTAGAGCTGATATTATTTTTTAAATGACAGCTGAGCAGGGCCATAATTCCAGAGGATGCCTGCCTTAAATTCTGCTCTGTCAAGGGCAGGGAAGTAACACAAGAGAATTCAGTCACTGCAGCCACTTCCACAGTCCTGTGTGTGAGTGACGGGGTAGACTCCTGAGCTCACAGGAGTAAAGCCTCAAATCCCACTCTGGTGGGAGAATCTTTAGGTAGAACTAAAGATTAGCTTCGTTTTCCAAAAAGCCTTCAACTATCCTACCCTTGGTGCCAATTACAGCAGAGCAGTAGGAGAACCCCACCCGTGGACCAGACCAATAGGACACCCGGAGGCTCCATGAATTGCAGAGTGTTCCCACTTAAGTGTCCCCGAGCTGCTTAAGGAAGAGGGCTACTGATCGTTTCCTTGAACTTCTTGGCCATTGCTGCGTGTGACATAAATCCATTAGTGAAGTTCCTAAGGAGAAGCTGGGGAACAAAAGGTCGGGGTGGAGATCTAGCAACAGATTGTACTTACTCGCTGTGGTCCGTGCCTTCCCTGGACTTCATGTTCGGAAAGAGTGAGAAAGAGCAGGAGGCACCTGGAGATCGGGGTTATCGTCCCCACTGTGGCCCCAGACCAACAGCAGGCTCAACAGCCCACTGAACAGCCGCCTGCGTCTCCCCGGCCTCTCCTCCTGTCCTTGTGCAACATTTGTCAAACATTTTATCATTATCACCTCCATAAGGAGCCTTTTTAGACTTTTTTCCCTCCCTAATCACCTCCTTCCATGAAATTTTAATGGCACGGCTATACTGGATACCTCTGTTTCTGTACTGTACTGGTGCTTTACAATATGGGTGAGATTTCTGTCCAATTTTGCAATATTGTCCCCGTTGAAAATGCATGCCCTACCTAATACCTTTGAAGAGGCAGCTGGAATAGATGTGACTTGAGGCACTGAGGGGCATCACCCTCCTGTGGCTAGTCTGGCAGAATGGAGAAGCACGCTGACTCGGGGGGCAGTTGTGCCGGGTCTGCATGCAAGCTCCATCCTTCACCAGCAGCACCAGCTGGCCACATTTAGGAAATGTCATATTTTCTCAAGGCTCAGAATCCCCATCTGAAAACTGGAGATGATTTCTGCTTTCAGCGTTGTAGTGAGAAGTAAGTGATGGAACGTGTATTGTAGCAACAAGCACTCATTATATGACATGCTTAGCAAATCTGGAGTTCTCATCTGTCCCTCTTCCCTTTAGTTTCTGTCAAAAATATAATATTCTGGTTTATGAGAACTAGTTTGTATTCTTTAGTCAGATTTTATTCTCTTATCTAGAGATATACTGGATTGAAAGCTAATTTGCAAATGAGTATAAAATGTGTTGCTACTACAGCTGGCGTATAAAATGTTAAATATCGAGATCTAGTAAACCTAGTTCTGGTTTATGAGAACTAGTTTGTATTCTTTAGTCAGATTTTATTCTCTTATCTAGAGATATACTGGATTGAAAGCTAATTTGCAAATGAGTGTAAAATGTGTTGCTACTACAGCTGGCGTATAAAATGTTAAATATCGAGATCTAGTAAACCTAGTGATACATCAAGGGAAAACAAACAGTTACACATATACTCAAACTTTACAGCTCACTGCAATTTCTTTGCACTTGAGAAAATGAGCATATTAATCACTCTCTTCTCTCTATTTTCCTTCCCAAACAAAGTTTCACTATTCCTTATTTAAGGTTCCATGGTGAGGATACTAATGAAATAGAAAACGTTCTTTCTTTCTGAGGGTGGGCTCTATCAGGTTCACCACTCAAAAGAATTTTAAAACAACTAAGCCTCTTAGATGAAATTTCAAAAGATGACTGACTTTTTCTGTTCTGCCTATAGATCCCTTACTATACACCCACAAGTCAGGGTTAGTTTTGAATTTACACATTGGTGGTGAATGTGCAGTGATTGGGATGCTTTGGAAGTTTTGTGATGGGAGTAGCAGGGCCTGATGGCAGCCTAATTTGGGAAGAAAATGAGTCTAAAATTACTTCCCATGATGTATTTCAAGAGATACTAATTTTTCAGCAAGTACAAAATGAACTTTAATGCATACTTAAAACTAAGACAGTCATAGTTACTTTAAATAAGTAAATATACCAGATTAAATGACATTAAATATCAAAAGCTAATTTGAGTTTCTGGCTTTAGAGCCAATGCTTCCGTCACAAGCATGGGTGGTGGGTGACATTTATGCCTGAATTGGGTTGTCACCAGCCTTCAGAGTTTGTGGTGTCATCAGTCACTCCTGGGAACAGTGAACGGTGACTCAGTCTCCCATGGAGAAAGTGCTCCCCTGGGAGGGAGTTCACTATTATGTCCCTGTAACAGGGGCACAATAAATATTTGTGGATTTGTAGTTTTGTTCTTGCTTTAGAAAAAGATAAACATAGTCTACTAGTATATGAGGGCAATAATATGCTAGAGTAACAAAACCCCCTGAAATCTCAGTGATTTAGCACCATAAGTTTCATTTCCAGCTCACCAAATTCCATTGTGGCCCTGGTGACTCTCCAGAGCAGTGTCCTCCATACCATTGAACGAGGTGCTTTACAACCACTGGCTTCACCCATTTGATGTGCAGCATCAGTCCAGAAATAACATTCATCCACCTCTCTTCCCCCCAGAACTGATCACTGCCTAAGTGCAGGGGCTGAATATTGCAGGGAGCCTGGGGAATATTCACTGGGTACAACTGTCCCTACCACACACAGGTGGACTTCAGCGAATGTACCTTTCAACATCGTCAGATGATGGTTTCACCATGCTTCCTATTGATTTGGAGACGGGGAGGGTAGAAACCTATTTCCCTCCCAAATGCGTAAGCATGAGAGGATTTACACCCTGTCTGCTTTTGAACAGAAAAATTTAGCACAGTTGGTTACAGTAGTAAGAGCTATGAGTTAGCAAAAGCTCAGTTATTGCATAGTCCACTTTATGTTAGCTACAATTTGAGAGATAAATTTTAAGCTTAACAGGCCAATCAATATCACTTAATGTAATAAATATTCATCAGCTGACAAATTCAGCATCTTATTTACCGATGTCGACTTCCTTTCTTAAAGTATTTCTGGAATCAAATAGGATTTAGTCTCCCAGGACTGTGTTGTTTCTGGTAAAAGCCAATACTCAAATTTAAGTTTATCTGGAATGTCCAGACATCTGGGACCACAGATAGTGAAAAATGGGACTGTCCCAATAAGTGCAGATGGCTGGTAAACTTGTGGTACTATGGACTCATTTTCAGGTATAAGATCAGGCACAATTGAGACAAGTTATTTTCTTTTATGAACTTGTAATGTTTTTTGGCATACTTGAAAAGTGCAATAAAAATGAAAAAGTATTCATCAATATTAGCGTGTCTCTGTAGTCCTACCGTTGCATGGTAATAGCATCAATTATGTATGGTTCCCACAGGGTAGTGTGTTTCGAGGGAGTGGAAGTTGAATGCAAAATCTTTTATTCTTGTTTTCATTCCAACTCAAGTCATTAGTTCCCCAGGACTGTCCCGCCCCACTCCATTCTTATCCATTCACAGCAATTTTCTGGTAAGCCAAAACACCATGGCTTGAAGTGAATCGTGGTCTTCCTCCAATTCCCTGAGAGTCAGCATTCCTATTTTAAGAACTGGCTTAGTCTACAATAGCCACTCATTTCTCCAAGTGCCATCAGCTCAATTGTGTTTTGAGTGGGACATACATATTACCCTTTCCCCTTTGGAACAGTGCAATAGCTTGACATTGTGGCTGCCGAGACACATTTGTATCTCAGGGCCTGAGATCCCACACCCAGAGAAGGGACAGATATCTAAGAGAAGATATTTTCTTCCTCCATGTGAACTGCTCACCTAAAGCTGCGCTCAGTTCTTGAGATGTTCCCTGTTTTTTCATCCCTTGCAGAGACAAGAAACCACATTGAATCCACTTACAGGACAAGTGGCAGAATCTGAGCAGCCAAGTGCAGCTGTAAGGGACCGGGGGTCCCACAAGCTCCTTTTCCACCCCCAGACCCGTAATAGACGAAAATGCTCTGTCCTAGGAAGAAAAGTGAGTGAAACATGGAGAGGGACGCCAAAGGGGAAAGAGAGGAGGTTCAAAAGCGAGAGACAGCAGTGAGATAAATACAAAGACATTTAGACTTTTGGAAGAGGAAAGGGGTGGAGAGAAAAACAACACCTTATCCTCGTCCCGGTTGTTCCGAGGAAGAGGGGCCCTGGCACGCATGTGGCCCGCGTGTCCCCGCATCACAGCGCTGCTCTGATAACACCTGTCCCCGAGGGGATGGAGAGCCCCGCGGGGACTGCGCTGCTTTAATCCTGCCTTCGGGTTCTGACTCCCTTCCCACAGGGCTGTCCATTCTCCCCTCTAAACAGCCATAGACCGAGCTAGCAGCTCAAAGTTGCAGACTTCACCGCAGGATAAAGGAGATGCCGCCTCCTCCAGGAAGCCTCCCCAGACTGCCGGTCCCAGCGCTCATTACCATGCATTGAGTTCTCTCTTGCCTGCCCCTCCCACCAGCTCTTGAGCTGCCTGAGGGCAGGGACTGGTAGATCAACCAATGTTTGACAAATAAATAATAAATGAATGAGTGGAGCAAGTTATTACTCATAAAAATACGATGCTGAGTGTGGCATTCTTCAACAGAGGAGAGAGAGACTGAAACCCCTTGTGTGTGGATTCCCCTGTTGAGAGGTAAGTAAACTCAGTGCTCCTGGACACCACAGAGAAAAGGGGTGGTCAGGCACCTACAGTCCATTCTATTCCATTTCACATCTCTGGTTACACAGCATTTTTCATTTAATCCTATGAGTCCTGTTTGTGAAATTAATTAATTTTAAAAGTTAACACGGATACTCATTATCCATTACTGAGTTTTTATGTATCTATCTCAGTATACTTGCAGCAGCTGGAGTGCATCTCTGGCCAGCTGCCAGCACAGCTGGACCAGGCATTGGGAACAGCTCTGGGGGCAGGAGTCCAGGCCTGAGTGATTTCAGCTGTGACTGACAGCCAGGTTGTGAAGGGCTCAGGTGCCGGGACACCTGGCAGATAAATGAACTTCAATTTCTGATATTTTTCAAACAATTAAGTATTCTCTTATAGACCACAGTACATTTGACAGAGCCTAGACACTGGTAAAATCATGATAGAAATGAAAATAAACACAGGATCATTTACATTTCCAAGGAAACTTACAGCACTGGTTTATGCATTCTTAGCTAAGCTTTCTTGGTGGATAATTTCAGGACTTTAATTTCTGGAAATGGAAATCTTGTCACTTTCCATGGATCATTTACATTTCCAAGGAAACTTACAGCACTGGTTTATGCATTCTTAGCTAGGCTTTCTTGGTGGATAATTTCAGGACTTTAATTTCTGGAAATGGAAATCTTGTCACTTTCCTTCCTCATTCAATTTCTTTTTGTTTTGTTGTGAGTATCCAACTCAAACTGAGCATCTTTAAGAGAAGAATATGTAAGGGAAATGGTACCTGTGTGCAGGCTACACAAGGCAGTGGACCAAGCTGGTCAGACCAGGTGAAGCCTATGAAATCATATGCTGAGTGACTGACTCTCCAAAGACCTGTGTAGACACCGGGCTAGTCCAAGTGGCATAAACATTCCACACTGTAGTCTCTAGTTTTATTCTGGGGTTCTTCACTATGGTTCCCCCAGCAAAGGTCACAAACTGGCTATGGTAGACTGAATTTGACCCACAGACACATTTTCTTTGGTTCACTCAGCAGTTTTGAAAGTTATCATTAGGTGCTGACATTTAAAAATTGGGAGACCTCATATTTTAAAAAATCTAGATTCTCATATTCTTTAAAATCAGAAGATGGAACAACACTGGGCATGAATTCCTGTATGGATACATTGAGATCAAATAGGAGCAACTGACTCTTTAATAAATTGGTAATAATAGTATTAATAGCTAATTGCATAATAGCACTGGTAC
>NW_007730365.1:188050-190188 GCF_000696425.1 Galeopterus variegatus
GACACCACACCAAGGGTTGCGATCCCCTTACCAGTCACGAAAAAAGACAAAAAAAAAAAAAAAATGCAGAACACTTCCTCCAATTTCTAACATTTTGAGGTTTAAAGGAAATATTTGCAGACAAAAGTAACATGATTCTTTTTCTAGGAAATAGTGCTGGAGTACTACATAGCTAGAGATCATTGTATGAAATAAAACTATGCTTTAATTTTAGTTGGAATTGTTCAGCAAATATCTTCAGCAAGTGTTTGTTGAGCATCTACTATATTGTATTCCTCATTGTATCCTAGCTCATAGTAGGAGTTCAAATAAGTATTTGTAGAATGAGTAAAAGGTAAAAGTGAAAAGTTGACAAGACTTTGTTCTTAAAGGTAAGAAGCCAGAAAAAAATTCTGAAAATCAGTTCACGTAGAGTAAGCATGCAACAAACAAAAAAGTGTAGTCAAAAGAAATTTTCCTTGTTAGGATCAGAATGCATTAATACTAATGAAAACAGAATGTAGACCCCTTCTGACATANTGACTCTTTAATAAATTGGTAATAATAGTATTAATAGCTAATTGCATAATAGCACTGGTACATGCCACATGCTCTCTTAAGTGTTTTGCATATATTAAGTCATTTTATCCTTGTATCAGCCCTATGAGGTGGGTATTATAATGATCTTCAATTTCTAAGTGAGGAAAATAAGGCATAGTGAAATCAAATAACTTGCCCAAAGTCACACAGCTTTAAATGTCAGGGCCAAGATCTGAACCAAGCAGTCTGAATGGTTAAGTTCTAGTAGATGTAGTCTCCCAAATGATACTGAGTAGGAACAAACTATTGTGGGCATATGGATGTCTAGATGTAAAAGCTGTGGAAATTAACACGTAATAGTTAAAAGTAGTCTGGTATGGAACAAATCTAAATGTCCACCAACAGACAATTGGATAAAGAAAATGTGGTATATATACACAATGGAATACTACTCAGCCGTAAAAAAGAATGAAATTCTTCTATTGCAGCAGCATGGATGAGCTTGGAGAAAATTATGTTAAGTGGGGCCGGCCCGTGGCTCACTCAGGAGAGAGCGGTGCTGATAACACCAAGGCCACAGGTTCGGATCCTATGTAGGGATGGCCAATCAGCTCACTGGCTCAGCGTGGTGCTGACAACACCAAGCCAAGGGTCAAGATCCCCTTACCGGTCATCTTTTAAAAAAAAATTATGTTAAGTGAAATAATACAGACACAGAAAGAGAAATACTACATGTACTCACTCATAAGTAGGAGGAAAGAGAGAAAAGAAAGAAACAAAGAAAAGAAAGAAGGAAGGAAGGAAGGAAAGAAAAGGAAGAAAGAAGAAAGAAAGAAAGAAAATAATAATTTGAACTTTCAGAAGAAGAGAAAAGAACTGTCTGTACTAGAGAGGGGAAAAAGGGTGGAGGAGGAAGAAAGTGAGAAATTGGTTAATGAACACAAAACATTTGGGAAAAATAGGTTCTATTAGTGTACAGTCAAGCTAGACATCTATAATTGATATTAATTTACTACATGGAGATGGAAAGTCTTCATCAGAAAGAAAGATTAAATTTTGTACTTACAAATATGCTAATTACTCTGAATTGATTGTCACACATTGTATTCAGGTATTGATATTCAACTCTGTACCCCACAAATAGGTATAATCAATTATGTTTCAATAAAAATAAATAAGTAAAAAGTGACCTGGGGTCTGGAGTCAGATTGCCTCCATTTGAATCTGGGCTCTGTCACATTTCACCTGAGAGAACTTGAACAACTTGATTAATATTTTAAGCACTAGTTTTATCTGGAAAATGGGAAAATAGGACCTTCCTCATGGATTGTTTAGACTTTACAGAATTAAGTGAGGTAAAAAAAATCCTTACCATAGGTAGGCACTGACACATAGTAAGAGCATGAATAATGTTCACTATTATATTGTATCTGGGTAACTTTTAGCACTGAACAATGCATCTGTCTAAGGAAAGTCTTAAAAATGCAGAACACTTGGGCCGAGCCCATGGCGCACTCGGGAGAGTGTGGTGCTGGGAGCGCAACGACGCTCCCGCCGCGGGTTCGGATCCTATATAGGGATGACCAGTGCGCTCACTGGCTGAGCGCGGTGTGGGTGAC
>NW_007730365.1:190952-195811 GCF_000696425.1 Galeopterus variegatus
ATTGGACAAAAAAAATTGGCCTGTTACATTAGTTTACGACAACCACATTGGTTCATTTAATCTCAGCATCCAAGACTAGGAAAATTTAGAGTCACAATATGAAGGGTTTCTTTAAAAATGTCATATTGGTACCACTATCAAAACTTGATATATCAAAAATGACAAAAGGTTTTCTACTTTGTTAAAATTACCTGTTGAGGGCCGGCCTGGTGGCGCACTCGGTGGAGTGCGGCTCTTGGGAGTGTGGCGGTGCTCCCGCTGAGGGTTTGGATCCCATGTAGAGACCAGTCCGCTCACTGGTTGAGTGCGGTGCGGGCGCAACACCGAGGGTTGCGATCCCGTTACCGGTCACGAAAAAAAGACAAAAAGGAAAAAAAAAAATTACCTGTTGAGGGCCGGCCTGGTGGCGCACTCGGGGGAGGGCGGCTCTTGGGAGTGTGGCGGAGCTCCCGCTGAGGGTTTGGATCCCATGTAGAGACCAGTCCGCTCACTGGTTGAGTGCGGTGCGGGCGCAACACCGAGGGTTGCGATCCCGTTACCGGTCACGAAAAAAAGACAAAAAGGAAAAAAAAAAATTACCTGTTGATTGTAATCATAACACTACGAGAAGAAAAAAAATCTCATATTTATAGAGAGCTTCTCACTCATTCCAAAGCCTTGCACATAAAAACCAAAACCAAAAACCACCAAGTAATACACTTAGCCCTTGGGAAAGAATAGCCAATAAAATTTTGAAAATAGAAGATAGATTAGGTGGATCTTGCACCACCAAATATTAAAACATTTTAAGGGCTGGCCCGTGGCTCACTTGGGAGAGTGTGGTGCTGATAACACCAAGGCCACAGGTTTGGATCCCTATATAGGGATGACCGGTTAGCTCACTTGGCAGAGTGTGGTGCTGACAACACCAAATCAAGGGTTAAGATCCCCTTACTGGTCATCTTAAAAAAAAAAAATGTAGGCAAATATTTACATAATAACCCCTGGGATGGGGAAGGCAGAAACCACAGACCAATGTGTCTCCCAGACCACCAGTTGTCCTTAGAAATCTACCAAACAGCCTGCAGGCAGCTTCAGAAAGAAAGCTATAAGGCAATTTTGTTCATATCCATGTCATAAATTTAAAATGTGAGATAAACTATGATTTTCACCACTAAAAATAATTATGGGTTTGGAGGTTGCACATAGGCTACAAACTGTGGAGCTACCATCCAGTAAACAGGGTATGTTACCTTTTGGCTTATGTGCTTCCAAATCATTTACATGATACTGCTTACTTTTTATTAAATGTGCCTTTTTATTTTTACTTACGTGTTGCACTTTATTTCCACTGCACAAAAGTGGATTAGTGGCATAAAAACAATGATAAAATAACATACACACTACAATTCAGAATAACGTCATACACATACGTATATAATAAACAAGATTAGTGCAAATGTAGAATGTGAATTTGTACATGCTGGGACAAGTGAATCTGTGAGGGCGATGATTTCACACAAGCTTTGGAAGAGAAAAGTGTGAATAGGATGTAGGATGACGAATATCTGAAAATTGGATTTTATTCGCAAGTGATCTATTCACTTTTTGTTCCTAGTACATTGTCTACATTGAAATTTTGTCACATAATGGCACAAACCCATCCAAACTTTTGTATCATTTTCACACAAGCTCAGTGACCTTTTAAGCATCCACACAAGGTTTTCTGGAATAAAGTCAAAGTATTATTTTCTAAGTATGAAACTGATTAATTGTACTGATTAAACTAATTAAATCAGTTAATTAAACTGATTAATTGTAAAGACAAGAGGTAGTCGCAGTAACAGGTATAGTGACGTAACCATTAAGAAACATAAACCAGCCCCAAAGTTAGTGGCCAATATTATGCATAAAGAGAAAGCAGAACAATTCTTGGCAAAATGCCTCTATCAAAAGACACCTTACCAAATCAATGGCAGACAAAGCAAAAGAGTAGTTTCTACCATGTGCTCCTGCTGGTAGATATTTCTCTTCCTGTTGGACAGGAGAACTGAGGAACAGAAAACAAGTCTGCTCCTAACATTTGTGCAATACAGTCTTGTGGAAAATATTCTATGGCTTTTGATCCCATTTACCTCTGAAAATCCACGCTATATAAACAAGTATTTTCTTATTTCGTTAACGATTATTTTGTGAGCAGTAGGGCCCTTGTCACCAAAGGGGCTTTGGGATCAAAGCTGACAGTGTATCAGCTATGCATGAACCAGGGAAAGGTATATTTAATGAGAATAAAAAGGCCAAATCTAAACTCAAATTTATCTGCTGTTTTAGTTATGGAGAACAGTTGGTGGACAAAAAGGTACCTTTTGATCTTAATTATGTGTTGAAGGAAATAGTGAAATATGTAAATATAATCAAATTGCCACCACTAAGTATACACAGGGTAAAGAAAAGGACAATGTGTGTCGTCGGCTTTTCTATGCTGGGGAGCACTGGTTATTTAAAGGAAAGATGATTATACAAGATTTCAGCCTTTAGACAATTTTCATGATATCATTAATACCCATAACAACCATTTTGTGGTTCCCAGTCACCTGCTGCTAGTAATTTAATAGGAATATATTTGCTACTATCTCCCAAGTCAAAACTTGCAGTTTTACAGCTTTGACTGTGACGGGCTTGTTGGCTTAGCATCCAACAGAGTAGTGAGCGTACATTTTAGCTTAAAAGCCTGTCATATTTTCAAGGTTTATCTTTTACCTTAATACATAGAACTAGCTGTCAAACCATCAAATAGTTGCTGTCATTCCTGAAAACCTGAAATTAAATAGAAATAAACTAGAGTGGGAGAATGACGTAGTTCTGGGACAAGACAATGAAAGCAGACTGTAGTTCATCCCATGTAAGTGTGACCTGATCTTCCTTCCTGATGAGTATTGAAACAACGTATTTTCCAGATCAATAGCTGCATACCACATATCCAGTCTGGGTTAATCTGTTCTGATAAAGATATCATATTCAGAACAACAGCTAAAATAGGGGTATTACATGGTTAAGTTTGTGATCGTCCATTGTCATCTGCTGTGAATCATCCAGATTTTGCAACAGCCAGACTGGTGAATTAAATGGGGTTATAAGGAGGACCGCCACCTTTGAATTATTTAAGTCCTTGAGGATGGTACCAATCTCTGTTATCCGTCTGAATGCGATACTATCGTGGTCAGAGGGCATAATTTCAGAAGCTTCCACATGGCCTTTCCTACCATGATAATCATTATTCTACAGTCAAGGAATCAGTGTGAGGATTCTGCCAGCTGCCAAGTGTCATCAACCGGATTACTTATTCTGGAACCAAGGAAATGACCCCTGGGGTTGGACGGTGGGCAGGACCCATGGGCCCAATATGAAATAGACTTTATCAAAGACTTTATTTATAGTTGACACCACATTTCCCTGCTCTACCGGTGGGGCTGGGGCGGGGGGTGAAGGGCACAGTGACATTTGGATCCCAAGATATCACTACCTAAGAGCCCTGGATATAAAATCTGAATATTCCCTTCTTTCGGGCGTATGACACCTGCGTAGATGGCCACAGTGTCTCTTGGGAATCATTCGGGGAATCACTACTATCAATACTGTACAGACTGTGCTGTGTATGCTGCATATATGGGTTCCTTCTTCATGAGGACTTGACCTCTTCAGCTGATGAGTTCTGGGTCTGAGAACCGGCTTGGGTCTTGAAATTGGGCAAGAAGTTGTAACTTTCCATTGGAGATGGCAGACTTTGGCCTCCTGATCATCCATTCTTGATCTCTTTTTAAAACTTAAAATCAGGACTCAAGATGGTGACAGGTCTGGAGAGGCCGTGCCAGGAGACAGCGTGACCCTGAGAAGTCGACGGGTCTGGAGAGGCCGTGCCAGGAGACAGCGTGACCCTGAGAAGTGTACGCTGTGATACCAGAGTACTATTTGTGACAGGTCTGGAGAGGCCGTGCCAGGAGACAGCGTGACCCTGAGAAGTATACGCTGTGATACCAGAGTACTATTTGCATTTCCAAGAGCAACAAAAAACGAATAAATCTTTGAACAACTAACCTACAACGACGAAAAAGCAACTACAGATTCGAGGTTTTTGAGCCGTCACAAAAGACTCCTGAGAGCGCCCAAGCCGTGCTGCGGGATTGAGCGAGCAGCCTGAGACAACGAAGGCCAAGTAAGTCAGCAGAGATGACACAGAAATGGAGTGGAAGGCACCAGACCGGCCCAACTCTGCGAGCTCTGTGAGTCACCCCCAGTCCAGCCCCACTTGCGGGGCAAAGCCCGTCTGGCTTCTGCCCACCTGGCTCCCACCCACCTGGCTCCCGCCTACCACATCAGGCTAGGCCACGGCAACAGCACTGCCTCCATTTTCTCGGGTGGGGGCGGAGACAGCCCCTTGGCTTGGCGCGGCTCCTCACTGGGACGGGCCACTTGCATACCTCGACACAGGGCCCCCCAGGGCCTGTGGACTGGCCTACAATCCCACTCCCCCCGCGGATCTCTGACGGGGCTGGTGGCGCGGGGAGCCCCCGGCCAGCGTCAGGAGGGCTGGGAAGTGGAGCCCGCCCAGACTGTCACTCCACCACACCCTGGGCTTCGGCCCCAGGTAAACTCCCTGTTTCCGGGAGGCAGATACCATCTCTGTGGCCCTCAGTTCGGAAGAACCCCAAACTGATTACTGGTTGGGAGAGGGGAGTCCGGAGCGCTCTGGAGCTGGATTGAAGTTGCCGGAGAGCACTCCCGGAGGGCGCCTGGGTCGACCCGTGCTGGGGGGATTCAAAGAGGAACTGTGTGCTGTGGGTTCCTCCCCTGAGGAGCTCACACCCTGGAGTTGGAGATAA
>NW_007730366.1:0-26351 GCF_000696425.1 Galeopterus variegatus
AACAGACATTTCTCAAGGGATGATATTCGAGTGGCCAACAGACACATGAAAAAGTGCTCAATATCACTCAACATCTGGGAAATGCAAATCAAAACCACACTGAGATACCATCTCACCCCAGTTAGGATGGCTAAAATCCACAGGACTCTGAACGATAAATGCTGGCGAGGTTGCGGAGAAAAAAGAACTCTTATACATTGTTGGTGGGACTGCAAAATGGTGCAGCCTCTATGGAAAATGGTATGGAGGTTCTTCAGACAATTGCAGATAGATCTACCATATGACCCAGCTATCCCACTGCTGGGAATATACCCAGAGGAATGGAAATCATCAAGTCAAAGGTATACCTGTTCCCCAATGTTCATTGCAGAACTCTTTACAATAGCCAAGAGTCGGAACCAGCCCAAATGTCCATCACTGGATGAGTGGATATGGAAAATGTGGTACATCTACACAATGGAATACTACTCAGCTATAAAAATGAATGAAATACTTCCATTTGCAACAACATGGATGGGCCTTGAGAGAATTATATTAAGTGAGACGAGTCAGGCAGAGAAAAAGAAATACCACATGTTGTCACTTATTGGTGGGAGCTAAAAATTAATAAATAAATTCACACACACACACACACACACACACAAATCCAGAGGTGGGGGGTAGGAAGATATAACAACTACAATTACTTGAAGTTGATACGACAAGCAAACAGAAAGGACATTGTTGGGTGGGAGGGAGGAAAGGGAGGAGGGAGGGAGGTTTTGGTAAGGGGCAACAATAATCAACCACAATGTATATCGACAAAATAAAATTTAAAAAAAAGAAAAATAGAAAATGAACTAGTCTTTCAGTGTCAATGTGAATTTTAAAATGTGCCTTTTGCTGCCAGCAAAGAATATTCAGAGGACCACTTGGCTTTTTAAAATTTATGTTCCCTATGTTAAAGCTGTAAATCAGAAGCCCAGTTCTTCCTTAAGCTTTTGTGTTTAACTCACAAAGAAATAAATTCTGATAATCACTTTAAAGGGGGAAAAAAAAAAAGCTAGCACATTTTAGAGCTCTTGTTGCATTCCAGGTTTTGTGCAAGCATTTACATACATACATAGTTTAGTTGCACCCTGTTGCCATTTGCAACAGTGTGGATGAAAGTTGACATTATGCTAAGCGAAACATGCCAGACATAGAAACACAAACACTGCCTCATCTCACTCAATGTAGAATCTTAAAAAGAAGTCCAATCATAGTGCCAGAGAGCAGAATGGTGGTTATCAGGGAATTGGGGGTAGAGGAAAATGGAAGATATTTGTTTCTCCTTTTAGTTTGTAATTTTCCTTTCAATTGTATATTCTCATCACCATACACTGTGTTTTCTTTGTCATCTTAAACAAAACAAACAAACAAACAAAAAAATGAAAAAGCTCTCTGTTGAAGCTATTTCCACCTCCAGGACTTGTTCTGTTTCTTCGCCCACCTCTATCCCTTCACAGCTAAACTCTTTCAAAGGTTTGTAGGCATGTTCTCTCTTGTTTCTCTCCAAACATTTTCTGTTAAAATTTACTCCAGTCAGAGACACTCATCTCATGACTCCACTGAAACTTCTTTTGTCAAGGTCATCAGTGACTCCTACAGTGCTAAATCTGACGGCCAATGTTCGGTCCTTGCTTAGTCGACCAATCTGTAGCATGAGACACAGATGATCACACACTTCTCCTTCATACACGCTTTTTTCATTTCGATTCCAGGACAACACATTTCCTGTTTTTTCCCCCTTCTCACTGGTCCTTCTTGGTCTTCTTTACTGAATCATTTTCTGTGGAATATACTAAAAAGCATATGTACTTCACAGGGCCTGGTTTTCCAAAGTCTTGAAGTTTCAAATATTGACCTTGTGGAGGACTGGAAATTTCCCTCAGGGTATAAGTCTCTGTTGCAAGATAAGAATTGTGGCACAGCAGGCTTCTGGCTCAAAGACAGACAAGTTACTGATTGTTATGTAAAGATACTGAGAATTGCTATAGGAAGGAATGTTTGCTAAGATCAAGCTTTTGTTGACAGGACCACTTAATTGCCTTACTGGAACGTGATCTGGCTTGTTTCACTGAAAGTGACCAGCCTATTTTGTTAAACTATAACCCCACCTTTGTTCTCTTCCTGTAACTTCCTGGTCTGGAAAATAAATGCAGGAAGAGAACCCCAATTTGGCCTTAATTTCCCAAGGAAGGAATGCCTCTCTCTTGAGGTTTCCAGAGAATTAACCATTTCAGGGCCTCTCACTGCTCAGCAGAGATGGGCTTTGAGTAATCCTTTGTGGCTCCGTCACCCAGGGGAAGTGGGGTGACAAATCCGTGGGGGGTGAAGCAACACAAAGCAACAATTTTCTTCTCTTTCATCCCAATACTGTAGTACTCCAGGGCTCTTCTATTCTCCATCTGTTCTCACCTTCTTAGTGATTTCATTGAATTTCTTGCCTTTATTTATCATCTTCACCCTGTGAACTCCTAAATTTCTGTCTTCAGCCAGGACATCTGCCCTAACACCAGACTCATTTATCCTTCTGCTTCCTCAATAACTCCCCTTGGATGTATAATGGCAATTCCAATTTAATATGTCCAAAGATGAGCTCCTTTATACCACCCCAAACCTGCTTTATCCTCAATTTTTTTTAACTCTTGAGTTAATGTAACTTTATTTTTCTAGTTTCTCAGACAAAAATTTTAGTTGTCGCTGACTTTCTCTATCTCTTAACTTCTCCTCCTATGCCACCTAACCCATTATCAAATCCTGAATCCTGGTTCAAGCCACCATCATCTCTCGCCTGGACTATTGTGATAGTCTTCTAACTCGTCTCCCTGGTTTATCCCCTGTCCTCTTTCACCCCCTGAGTCTATTCTTAACACAGAAGCCAGAGTGATGCTGAATTTAAAAACATGTTACTCTTCTGTGTAATCCCCAATGGATTCCCATATTGCTCACAGTAAAAGACGAGTCTACAGTGGGCCTTATTACATCTCTGACTTTATTCTTCCCCTTCCATTGACATTCCTCAAAAATAGAGTGTAGAGGGCCTCTGCCTCTGGGCTTCTGCACCAGCTCTTCCCTCTGCCTGAAGTACTCTTAATTCAGGCATCTGCATGGTTAAGTTCTCCACCCTTTTCCGGTCTTTGCTTATGTGTCACCTTGTCAGTGAGGTCTTCCCTGACCATTGTATTTAAAACTATAATCGATTCTCACCCAAACCAAGTATGCTCTATCTTCCTTCACCCTTTTTCCTCCAAATTACTTTTAATTTCCTAGTGTACTAAAGAATTTACTTATTTTGTCCACAGTCTGTTTCCCCCACTGGATTACAAGCCTTATGGGGTTCTGTTGGTCTGTTTTGTTTAATTTTATCTGTCCAGAACTGAGAACTAGCCTGGAGTGAAGTAGGTGAATCTTTGTCAAATTAGCAAAGAACTACCATTCCTGCCCCTACTGATAGTTTGTGAGGAAGTGGGGACTCCAATTGCCAAGCCTGGAACTTTATCATCTCATCACTCACAGAACTGCTTTACGGGGAGCCAGGGACCTGGTGACAGCTGCTTCCCAAGGCTCCCTCGGCTTTGCAGGCATCATCACTATTCTTGATATATCTTTTACCCCAAGTACTTGAAGGAAAATGCCCAAGGTCTCCACTAGCCTTGGTTGTTGGAGACAATTCTAAGGTATCCAAATGTCAGGCAGACAGCTGCTAGATTTTGTCAGCTCAGGTCAGGTCTTCAAAGTGTAATCATCTCTATTAGAGGTGATGAAACTAATGGCAGAATATTAAACACAAGTGTATATTGCTCTGAATTCTTTGCTGGGCCTTTTCCTGCTTATCTATTAATGGTTGAACACTGGGACTAGAAGACTTAACCTCAGGGAAGCATTTGATACTGTCCAGCACATTTTCCTTAAATGCTTTCTTCCCTTAGCTGGTATTCTTTGTTTTCCTTCCATCACATTGTTCTTTCCTGAGTGTCCATGTTGAGCTTCTTTCCCTCTCCTTGTCTAGTAAATGTTCCTATATCTTCAGTTTTCTTTTTTTTTTTTTTTTCCTTTTTGTCTTTTTTCGTGTCCGGCAACGGATCACAACCCTCAGTGTCGCGCCCGTACCGGACCAGGACCGGCAACGGGATCGCAACCCTCGGCATTGCGCCCACACCTCGCTCAGCCAGTGAGCGGGAACCGGTCTGTATGTGGGATCCGAACCCTCGGTGGGAGCGCCGCCGCACTCTCAAGCGGCGCACTGTAGCAGTGCACCACCAGGTCGGCCCGCTATATCTTCAGTTTTCTGTTCTAGGCTTCCTTCCTTTCTCACTCAACACAGTGCCTCTGGATGATCTAGCACACTTACAAGGTCTTGATAATTACCTGTATTTCCCAAACCTTTATTTCCAGGACATATGTCCTCTGAGCTTGAGAGCAGTATATCCTATCACCTACTGTACTTTTCTACTTGGCTGACCTCAAACTTAACATGTTTCAGATTGAACTCATCATCCATTCCTCTAATTTGTCTTCCAGTCTTCCCTCAGAGGCTTATGCCAAAACTTAGGCATCAGCTATGACTCTTGCCTTGTTCTTATCTCCCAGATTTCAATCAATTACCAGTCCAATTGACTGTACCACTTAATTTCTTTGAAGCTCATCCACTGCTTACCTTACATCCTCCTCCAATTGATTCTTCACAATGCTTCCATAGTTAATTTTCTAAAAGGCAAATATGAGGAATGTATAGAGGAACCTCTGCTCTAAGCAGGAGGTTTTGCAAGACCAGGCTGGCACTTAGTTAGGGCTTAGTGTGGATTGGCCCTCCAGGGAGAGGCCTCTGAGGGTCTACTAGGCTTTAGGGATGCTTCTTCAGGGACGCTCAATTGTGGATGTCCTGCGAGGATTTTATAACAGAAATTTACATTCTTCTTGGGAGTGGTAGATATAGTTACATCTTCATACAAAAGAAAGGGAAAGGGGAATTCTTTGAGAGAATATAAAGTATAAGCTTCTTCCTTTACCCTGGGGTATAAGAAATATTTGAGAACATATGACCATATTGAGACTTTTCATGCCTGAAATATTTAGCTGTTTGTGCATTGTACCACTCCTGTCCTGACCCCAACCATCCTGCTTCCCAAAGTATAAATCAGATTACAGTTTTTAAAGATAATCCTGAGAGGCAAGAGCATTGGGTACTCCTTTCCCTGGTAGAGTACTTCTTCCTCAGTTGCTGGTTTTTGGTTTTTGGTTTTAACTGTATAAATTTAAGGTGTACAACATGTTTTGATATACATATATACGTAGTGAATTGATTACCACAGTCAGGCAAATTAACATATCCATGTCCTCACATAGTTACCCTTTTTTTGTGTGTGCATGTGGTAAGAGCACATGAAATCTATCCTCTTGGAAATTTTTTGGTCAACAATACAATGTTATTAACCATAGTCATCATGCTATATATTAGATTTCCAGATTTATCCATCCAACAGAACTGCAACTTTGTACCCTTTGCCCATCATCTCCTAATTTTCCTCCCTTCCCCACCCCTGGTAATTATTAGGCCTCATGGCTAGCTTAACATCAGCACAGCCATGTTAAGCAACTTTCTACTCTCTTCCACCTCTCCTTTCCCTCTTTCTGTTCTGGGAAATGAAATCCCTCTCCTAGGAATGGGTAAACATATCATCAAAGAAACATCCTGCTCAAGCATGTGGGCTGCAGATAGCAGGCATTCAGGCTGGACCACATTCAGGCTGGGCTGGGAGGAATGCTTTGTACTGATTACTGTATACTCTGGCGATACATTTGACCTATGCCCTAACTGACCAGATGTTATTGGAATACAAAGGCTGCGACTCCTTGCATACCACTGATTTCAAACCTGCCCATAACTCTGCCAGAACCCTCCCTTAAATTCTTATAAACCCCTGCTTTCCTTTGTTCGGAAGAGCTGATCTGACTCTGTCTCCCCTTCCATGCTGGTGGAATAAAGCCTCTTGGCTGAAACAGCACCTGGCTTGGGTCACTCTCTATCTCTCCTCCATCTCACCAAACCTAACAATAATTACTATTCTACTGTTTCTGTGTATTCAACTGTTTTAGATTCCACATATAAGTGAGATCATGTGGTGTTTTTTTTTCTGTGTCTGGCTTATTTTACTTAACATGAACTCCTCCAGGTTCATTCATGTTGTTGCAAATGACAGGATTTCTTTCTTTTTTAAAGGCTAAATAATATTCCATTATATATATATATATATATATATATATATATACACACACCACAATTTCTTTATTCATTTGTCTGTTGATGGAAATTTAGGTGGTTTCCATATCTTGCTTATAATGAATAACGCTGCAATGAACATGGGAGCGCAGATATCTCTACACAGTGCTGATTTCATTTCTTTTGGAGATATACCCAACAGAGGGATTACTGGATTATATGGTAGTCCTATTTTTAATTTTTTTGAGCAACCTGTGTACTGTTTTCAATAATAGCTGCATGAATCTATATTTCCACCAACAGTGTGCAGGGGTTCTGCTTTCTCCACACCCCTACCAACACTCGTTTGTTATCTCACTTTTTAATAATAGTCATCCTAGTGGGTATGAGGTGATATCTCATTGTGATTTTGAGTTGCGTTTCCCTGATGATTAGTGATGTTGAGCACCTTTTCGTATGCCTGTTGGCCATTTTTATGTCTTTGGAAAAATATCTGTTCAGTTCCTCTGCCCATTTTTTAATCTGGTTATTTATTTTATTTATTTATTTTTTTTGAGTTGTGTGAGTTCCTTGTATATTTTGGACATTAACACTTTGTCAGGTATGAGAGGAGCTTCAAAAAGTTCATGAAAAGACTCATATTATCTTTTAATTTCATTTTTCCATGAAGTTTTTGAAGTACCCTCATATCTAGTTTGCAAATATTTTCTCCTAATCCATGTATTGCCTTTCCATTTTGTTGATTATTTCTTTTGCTGTGTAGAAGCTTTTCAGTTTGATGTAGTCCTATTTGTCAATTTTTGCTTTCGTTGCCTGAGCTTTTGGTGTCATATATGAAAATGTTGCCACGGCTAATGTCAAGGAGTTTTTCCCTATATTTTCTTCAAGGAATTTTATGGTTTCAGGTCCTACATATACGTCTTTAATCCATTTTGAGTTTATTTTTTGTGTATGGTATAAAAAAAGTGTCCAATTTCATGGGTTTTTTTGCACATAGATATGCGGTTTTTGCAGACATCATTTACTGAAGAGACTACTTTTTCTCCATTGTGTGTCTTGGTGTGCCCTCAGTTGCTGCTTTTGAAATCCAACTGGAATCAGATCATTTAGTCTTCATGACAGAGGAAATCGTATTGTATAATACAGGAGAGGAAGGTGCCTCAGATTGTTTTAATTACATGTTCTAGTCATTTTTCTGTCATTCCCTTTCTTCTCCTGTCTAGTACATTTCATATTATCTACTGATACTTTGGCTATTTAAATGCCTGTCGGAGCTTGTTAAAGTAAAGGCCTTAGTGCTAGACTTAGCATTCTTGTTCTCCCCACTTCCTGACCCTTGGCAGGAGCATTTGGACGAACACTAATCAGACTCTAGTACTATCATGGCTGGTGCACCTCTAGACCCCTCTGGCATTTCACCAGGAATTTTCTGTATCCACTTTTGTCATGGTCATTACTGATAATACTCTGTCTTAGACAAGTTAGAATTTCCTCTTTCCTTTTTAGACCACTGACAGAAATGCAACCCCCTCCTCTCCTCATACACGCTCGCACACACAAATCGCTGCCGATCCCGCTGCCTGCTGATGGGATGTACTCTGTTTGCTTTCCTTCTCAGTTCATAAGACACTCATCAGCAAGATGATAATCTGTGTATGTTACATTTCCCATTACCCACTTCAAGGGTCCCGGACTTTCTTACATGACAGAAGGGGACTGGGGCACCTGTATAGGGCTCATAACAATGCCTTCTACAGTCAGACTCTCAGCCTGTTCAATGAAGGAATGGTCAATTCCAAGAAGACTCCCTCATTAGTAACCCTACTAATTTACCTCCCGATTTCTTTCAAGAGGATAGGTGTATCCGTTTTCTCCTCACTCCTAGTCTTGGGAACCAGTCCCAAAGTTGTGCAAAGTGATCTGTTTATGGACTCCCCTGTCCCTGTTTATATTTATTCTCCATCCTTTCTTTCACCAATATTTGAAATCCTCTCTTCTTCACTTACCACATTCATGTCCTTCAGGACTATCAATTCATCCTCTGTGATATTTATTGTTTTGCTTTGTTCATTCCACTACTTCTGTTTCTACTTCTGTCTAGTCTGTCTTGCAAAAACAACTAATGTAATTTTATTGGTTCTCAATTTTTATTGTTCCTCTTTGTATTCATAAAGTAATTTAAGGTATACGATGCGCTTTGTCATATGTATAGGGCATTTGTGTGTTGAATTGCCATCATTTATTGGTCTCCTTCCCTTACAAACAGTACCTTCATTTTTCTTGGGGAATTTTCTCATTAAACATTTTCAGGTATTCATAGTTGGGATTGATGCTATACCCAATTATGGGGTAGACGCTATGAAAATTACATATTGGCAGCATTTCCCATCCCATTTAGAGTCTCAGTGTCTGGTTCGTAGATGGGTATGTAATGGACGATATGGGAGGGATCCTTGGACTAGTTTTTGTGAATTAAAACTTCTTTCTCAGGATACTTGGTACATTTTTTCTACTGGACACAGATTAGAGAGGATGTATCCTTAAGTGCTGCTGACAGCCTTATTGCCTATCTTAGTCTGTTTCTGTTGCTTATAACAAAATACTTGAAACTGGGTGATTTTTAAAGAAAACAAAATTTATCGTTTTCAGTTTCTGAGGCTGGGAAGTCCAAAGTCCATCTGGAGGTGGTGACAGTGACCCAGGGGTCTCACATTGCAAGATGCTGGGAGCAGAGAGAGAGAACTTCTTATTAACTCTCTTTTTAAAGCCCTCAGAACCATGCCCCTGACCACCAGAGTTAATCCATTCCATTCACTATTGCACGTCCTACAATCTATCACCTCTTCAAGACCCCACCTTTCAATTACCATAATAGGATTTCCCACCCTCAACAGTTACAGTGAGGGCCAAGTTTCTAACACATAAAACTTGGGGGACACAATTCAAGCTTCAGTGAGTTTTGGGGGAACACAATTCAATCTACTACATTACCACTAAAAGGGGGAGATCCTCCTTGAAAATGTAACTTACTCTAGGAAAGCAGAGATGAGAAGCAGGAAAGTGTAACTCAAATCCTGGCCACATCATCTGAGTTCTGGACACAGCCAAGCCTGCAGATTCGTTCATCTCTTAACTCTGCTAAGACTGAGCCAGTGACCTCACTAACTGTTTAATTCAGCTTGGACTGAACTCTGAGTCCCTTGATTCTTACATATATCCCGTGAGGTTAATAACATTATCATTACTTTACCAAAAAAAGGGATAGAGCCAGAGAAGTTACATGATTTGCTCAAAGCCATGCAGGTAGCCCAGATGTTTTGACTTCAAGTTAAAAATCTCCAACTATAAAATTATTTAAAAGATTTTTGCCTCCAAAAATATCCTCCAAATTTTAGTATATTCCAACTAAAAAATATAAAAAGTTTTGGTAATGACAGTCAGGCTTTCCATAAAATGACTTCAATTTTCTTGCCTGAAGTCATTTTCTACCATTGCACGAGCTGCCACCCCATTCAATCAGGTCCTCCATCCAGATCACCTGCCTTTGCTGACACCCACATCTGTTCCTCCCTTTCCCCCTTCCCCACAGTACCTATTTGCTAACATGCACTCAGTCTCTGATTTCATTTCTTAAGGGGGAGGTCTTGGTGGAATTGAGTCTCTTGTGCAAAGAGGAGTTTATTCCCTGTAGAAATCTGGAGGTGTGGTGTTCCAGGTTTGTGCAGTTGAGCTTTCTTATCTCCATACAAGAAAGTCTGTATAAATTGAGTTAAGTTCTCCAGAGAAGGTTTCTCCTAGGGCATACAATTCAGTGCTGTGTACGTATAATGTTATAAAATCAATATTGAATCACTGCGTTGTATTTATGGGTGTATTTTTTTTAACTAAGAAGTGAAATGTCTGATTAAATGGGACGAAAATCAGGGATAGTCAATAGGTAAGGAACTGAAGATTCTGTTTGGATACCTGTTAGTGGGTTTACCATTTATAGTTCTTCTCACTGATAATTAGAGGTACTTATCAAAGTGATAACTCAGTGCTCAGGTAAGTCGATTCATATTTACATAAAAGTTTGGACAATAATTAGAGCTATAAGTAGATTGCTTGCACAAATCATCAGTTCATACAGGTATATAGCTGAGGAGCAAGGGTTGAGGGTGGCCAGAAATAAGTCCAATAATGTAGCAAGATGAAACCCTAAGAGGGAGTTATTTGCCCAAAGTCATACAGAAAGGTAACACTAGAGCTGCTAGGACATGTCACAGAATTAGCCAAATCAGCATTAGTCTATTTCATCAGGGAAAAGATGGAGAATTGAGGTTTAATTTTTAAAAAAATCACTCACGAAGGCATTTATTTATTTTGGTGGCAGGCCGGTACTGGCATCTGAACACTTGACCTCTGTGTTATAACACCACACTCTAACCAACTGAGCAACCAGACAGCCCAAAGGCAGTAATTTAGATTTGTTCCATAATTTTGTTTTATCAGCTCCCTAAAGTTTGTTTATTTTTAATAGGGTACTCTAAATTTTCTTATTTTAAAAACTTACTTGGTTTTATACATTTGGAGTTGCATATATACTTTTGTTTATTAGAAATGGTACTTAAACGCTTTTTTTCCTACAGAGTCTCTTTACTAATTTTAGGAGACTTTTTTGACATCCAAAATATTTTATTATAGTTAATACACTATAATATAGTTTAATATAGTTTATTATAGTTAATAAATCAATTTGCCTCTTACTTTCTGCTAATATCCTAATGATCTGAATTCGAGATATTACATGTCTTCAGCTTGCTGTGTCCTTCTGTCCTCCTGACTTCTTCACGTCCCGTGGTGAAATTCTTCTGGTTTTCAAAGTCTCACACAAAGGCCAGTGGGCCTCCATTCTCGTACTGAAGTGTCATGGAATACCTTGGACTTGAGCAAGTCAGCCTTCCTCCTTATGCTTTTCTCTTTCCACCTAAGGGCGTTCTGCCCATTACATTCCACGTTGATGGAATTTCACCCTCACTCTCTATTCAGAAGTAATCTTTCCCTCATTTAAATTTCTAAAGCAGTTATTCCCATTCTGGTTTCCCTTAAATGCCAGCCTGAGAAATGGGGATCTTATTCTACTGATGAGGGAAGACCCTGAAGGCTCTGGGAGGGAGGATGAGATTATTTTGACAGGGGTATGAGGCACAGAGTGGAGGAGAAGGTACAGAAAATGGAGAAGCTGGTTGGGTTTCCAACTAATGACAGGGGAAGTAGCGGTGGAGGAGAGTAGGCAGTGAGCTGGGGTAGTGTCCGGGGGAATGCACTTGCTGAGGATGGAGGGATTCCAGAGTTTTAAGACCTGTGGACCCTGACAGTGAATAGAAGGCTGGGGACAAGGAGACTTTATCTGGGTGAGAGCGGGGAGAATGGAGGTGCTTTGTCCAGAGCAGGGCTCTGGAAGAGCAGTTGGAATGGGAAGGAAATGGTCATTTCAGCATGAAACTGGCTGGCCCAAAGTGACTCAGGCAGCATGTGTGCCCTGATTGTGCATGCCCCACCGTTCCACCCTCCCTTCAGCCTGGCCTCCATCTGAACGGAGTAGGGGCCCTGCAGCCTGCAGTTTTCTATCAACAATCAGAGAAACACCCATGTCTGAGCCAGAAGGGATGTCCAGGGTAATTTTGCTGCTCCCAACCATGCAGATGGGGAACCTGAATGCAGGGAGAGACAGAGACCCATCTTGGAGATAATGGCAGGGTCAGGACGGCAGCCCAGTTCTGGACTGGCTCCCAATCCAGTGGTGTCTCCTACCCCACAAGAGGCAGCAAACTTCTACCAAAGCCATGGATTAAATCTGGGTCCTCTCCATCCTGTCGTCTTTGATTTATTTTTCTTTCAGACCCTGTATTTCTTAAGAGTTGCATCTGGGTTTTTCTAATTTTAACATTTATGTCTCCATCCATTCAATAAATATTGGTTTAGCATCTATTATGTCGTCCATGTTGCAGGCACTGGGAATACAGCAAAAAACAGAACAAAGTTCTTGTCCTCTGGAGTTAACATTCTAGAAGGGAGAGTTAGGTAATAAACACAAAAACACAAATAAATATGTGTTACTTCAGTTGGTGATGAGTGCTGTGGCAAAAAATAAATCAGGGAGATGGGAGTTAGAGAGTGCTAGGGTAGTGTATACGGGCTACTATTGTATACTGTGTGGTCAGAAGTGACCTCTCTGTTGAGTTTATGGCTCAAATTTATCTTAAGGGTGGAGAGGCTCCCATGTGGTGGTGCTCAACCAGTGTTTGTTGAATGGGTAATAATTTAATGAACTTCCTAAGGTGTGTGCTTGTGTGTATGTGTAGACAGAGTGAGAGACAGTTTATACCACAGGAGCAGAATGATCCCAAATGGCATTTTCTATAGATCTAAAAGCCACTTATGGCCATAAGGATGGGCTATGGAGAACTGACCTCTAAACTTTCCCATCAAGGCAAATTTCAACATAATCAGCCAGGTCTAGCCTGACCAGAAATCAGTATGCTAGAAGCCAATTTACTTAAATTCATGTAAGTTAAGTGTATCTAAAGTTCATCTCTTTCTGAATGTTTCTGTATCTGTTCAGGAGTATTTTTATTTTTCATCTTTAACAAAGTAGTATAAATGCATTTTGAACTTTGGTATTTGGTAATCCTCAAAAATGTGTTTTAATTTCAAATTATTATTAGTTTTTAATCTTTCTGCATGTTTTTTGCTATTTGTCTAATTTGATACTCTTTTAATTAAAATTTATATATAAATATACAATTAAAAAATGCAGAGATGCGTGTATCTATGTAATGGACAATGGATTCTACATAACATAATGTTAGTGTGTGTTTTAATAATAGGTATAATTTTCAACTTACTTAGCAACAAAGTTGCCAGAAGATACCTGCTGTTAAACAAGACTTCTGAGACATAATTCTTCACTTCTTTATTTGTATTTCAAAGGTTCACTATTACAAGTAATTGACAATTCTCCAAAATTGCCAACCTGAAGTTCTGTTAAAATAAGCCTGTCATTACATCTTCTGTCAACAATTTCAGACTCAAACTCTCAGCTATTAGACTGTGACTTCACACTTTGTATACTATGTCCATAAAAACAAGATAGGGCTCAACTACTGAAATGAAAATACAAAATCAAAGCTCTGTGGTTGAAAAAAGTTTGGACAATAATTAGAGCTATAAGTAGATTGCTTGCACAAATCATCAGTTCATACAGGTATATAGCTGAGGAGCAAGGGTTGAGGGTGGCCAGAAATAAGTCCAATAATGTAGCAAGATGAAACCCTAAGAGGGAGTTATTTGCCCAAAGTCATACAGAAAGGTAACACTAGAGCTGCTAGGACATGTCACAGAATTAGCCAAATCAGCATTAGTCTATTTCATCAGGGAAAAGATGGAGAATTGAGGTTTAATTTTTAAAAAAATCACTCACGAAGGCATTTATTTATTTTGGTGGCAGGCCGGTACTGGCATCTGAACACTTGACCTCTGTGTTATAACACCACACTCTAACCAACTGAGCAACCAGACAGCCCAAAGGCAGTAATTTAGATTTGTTCCATAATTTTGTTTTATCAGCTCCCTAAAGTTTGTTTATTTTTAATAGGGTACTCTAAATTTTCTTATTTTAAAAACTTACTTGGTTTTATACATTTGGAGTTGCATATATACTTTTGTTAGTCTAATAAATTTTAAAAATAAATTTCTATCAAATTTTCTGTAACTTTGAAGTTTTCATTTATTATCAAAATTTTAGGAGTTTTTTTTCAACCTATCTACTTTTCAACATTTTATTGTTTTTGGTCTTGAATTTCATATTTACTTAAATTTGAGAAAAACAAGTAATACCTATGTTAAAGGAATGGGACCTAAGTTGTAAAATATTTATATTTCCTTTAAGGCTATGTTCAATTTTTAAACTTCACAGTGTACAAGTTTTTGTACAACTTTGATGTTATTTTGTACTTTACCAATGAGATTTCTGAGCCAGAATTTTTCATCACTTCATTTATAATTGAAAGATTCACTAATGTAAGAATTTGGCCATTCTCTAAAATTGCCGAGGTAAGTTTCTGTCAGGATGGGCTCCTCTTCTCATCTTCTCCCAGGCTTTTCTGGGTGAATGCAAACTGGAACTCTCAGCTGCTGGACCGTGACATCACACTTTACATACTATGTTCATAAAAACAAGACAGGGCTCCACTGAGGAAATGAAAAGGCAAAATCAAAGCTCTGTGGTTGAATTCATCCTCTTGGGATTCTCTAACTTCCCTCAACTCCAACAGCAGCTCTTTGCAGTTTTCTTGGTGATTTATCTGGTGACCCTGGTGGGAAATGCCATCATTATAGTCATCATCTCCCTGGACCAGAGGCTGCATGTTCCCATGTACCTGTTCCTCCAGAACTTATCTGTGGTGGACCTGAGTTTCAGTGCAGTCATTATGCCTGAAATGCTGGTGGTCCTCTCCACGGAGAAAACCACAATATCTTTTGTGGGCTGTTTTGCACAGATGTATTTCATTCTTCTTTTTGGTGGGACTGAATGTTTTCTCCTGGGGGCAATGGCTTATGACCGATTTTCTGCAATCTGTCATCCTCTGAACTACCCAATGATTATGAACAAAAGGATTTTTATGAAATTGGTTATATTTTCCTGGGTCTCAGGAATCATGGTGGCTACCGTGCAGACCCCATGGGTATTTAGTTTTCCCTTTTGTGGCCCCAATGAAATTAATCATCTCTTCTGTGAGACTCCCCCAGTGCTAGAACTTGTATGTGCAGACACCTTCTTGTTTGAAATCTATGCCTTCACAGGCACCATTTCAATTATTATGGTTCCTTTCTTGTTGATACTCTTGTCTTACCTTCAAATTCTTTTTGCCATCCTGAAGATGCCGTCAACCACTGGGAGACAAAAGGCATTTTCCACATGTGCGTCCCATCTCACATCTGTCACCCTCTTCTATGGCACAGCCAGTCTGACTTATTTACAGCCTAAATCTGGCTACTCACCAGAAACCAAGAAAGCGATGTCATTAGCTTACACATTGCTGACACCTCTGCTGAATCCACTTATTTACAGCTTGCGAAACAATGAGATAAAAAGGGCCTTGATGAAATTATGGCGAAGAAAAGTGGTTTTACACACAGTCTAACTATGTTGAAAAGCCATGAGATGTGTGGTCACTGCCCAACTGAACTTTATTTAAATTTCATAAGTGGTGAAAACTTTGAATTTTTTGGTATAAATATGCTTAGTTTGTTGAGTTCTCCAAGTTTGAAAATTTATCAGGGGTTCCCTCTCTTTCAGTACTGTACTGTTGTCATTTTTTAAAAAATAAATACAGCTTTCTAAAACTATGATACAACAGTCTATTCATCTATTTCTCTATTGTGAACATCCAGGGCGTTATTGTATTTTTGATTGAGACAATGTTTCAATAACACGTTGCTCCATATGTTTGTATGTGATAGGTTGTTAAAGTGAGACTGGTGGTATGAAGAGTATGTGTGCTTATATATTTTAACAGCTATTGCAGAATTACTTTTCACAATGATTGTAACTGCTTCAGACTTACCTGAAGGCCCACTGTGCTTCACTAACAGTGTAGAGTTTCAAGAGACCAACAAACAGAGGGATGAGCTTTGTAAGTCTGGAGTGAAAATCCATTCCATGAATGAATAAAAAAAAGTGCATCTATTTTGGGAGGTCCAAAGTGGTTTTACTTTATGGATTCACACAAATTTTAATAAAAACCAAGGCTTCTCTTGTTTTTTGCTTGTTTGTTTTATTTTGTTTATTTTAACAAATATTCATCTAATGTTGGTGACCAGAAGAGTACATGAGAATTTTCCTGAAATCTCACTTGATAATATCTTTTTCTCTTATAGATCACTGTTTAAGAGGCTTTTGTTAAATTTCCATCTGTAGGCCAAAATGCCCCCAGACACTTGTTTATAAATAATGAATGATTTACTGTTTTTTTGCTTATTGTGGGAAACAAATACAATTAATTAGTTCTGCCTGTTTTCTATCATTCTTGAGTCACATCAGTAACTGTGTGACCTTTTCAGAATGAATAATTTCACATCTTGCAAAATTTGGAACACTTCACGTTTACTTCCTATTTTAATGTTGCTGTTAGAGAATTGGGAGTGACCTCTTTATTGAATCTACATCACGTGAGCTTCTACTGGCTTTAAATTTTGCTCCACGGATGGCAATAAGGGGGTGAAATAATATTTCCATTTGAAGCTATCATTCAGTTGCTAAAAAAAATCATTTTTTGTAAATTACCTCTGCCAAAAATGAGAAGTGGAGGTGAAAAATGAATTGGATTTTCACAAAAAGAAAATTTATCAGAGGGTTGACACTAGTTTGAGTAATATTTGAATGTTGTGTAATATTCTCTTTGTTAGAGCATTAGCAAATCCTCTCATCAGATTCTGTCTCTTGGTGTCCTAAACTTTCCTTCTCATGGCAGTTAGAGGGACCAATTAAATAAGTCCTTTTAGAGAAAAAAAAAAATCTTTGAAACCAAAAAACCAAACAGAATACACAGCTTTATTTTAATTTTTATTCTTTGTTTCATTTGTTCATTCATACAGAGTCAATAAGCTTTTGTTAAGAGTGACTTAACCTGACTGTTCCTGGAGAAATACAGTCCTCGCCCTTGAGGAATTCAGTTTATTGGAAGATCACTATGCTGCAGAGGATCATTGAAGTAAATTCTTACCTATTTCTCTGTCCCTGGTGAAAAATAGAAGTTGAACTGGCAGGGTTTGGTTACGTAGCAATAATTTCAGAGACACACTGAATCTCCATTTGGTAATAACTTTGAAAAAACCCAGCCAGTTCAAAAGGACCCAGTTTGTTTTGACTCTGAATAGCAGCAATTCTGGTAACACCAACTTCAATCTCATGCCAGCTAATAGGACCGATACTTGAAATCGTGTATTCCTGGATTTGAAGTTGATGCCAAGATTTCCAGCCAATATCAACACAGACAGGAAAATTTTTAAAATGTGAATCTTTTGATGACTCTCTCTGCTTAAAATATTTTAATGAGTTTCTACTGTATTTAGGATAGAAAAAGCCTTCTGCATCACACACGAAGCCCTGCTAGATCTGTCCCCTGCCCGCACTTCTGCTATTCCCTGCTGTGCTTCCTGCCTGCTCGCTTGACCATGCACTCACCTTTTCTGGTGCAAGTCTGCTTTCAGTTCATGAAGTCATTACCTCATTGTGGCCTGGAGCTGTCAAAACATGCCTTTCTCTCCATCTGAGATGCTTCTCACCATGCTGTTCAGCTAGCTAATTCTTTCTTTCTCCAGATCTCCTTAAAATGTCATTTCTTTAAGATGGCCTTCCCTGCCTTCCCATCCCCCAACTTCCCTTCTCAAATTGTTCTTTCTTTGAACATCTGGTTCTTCCTTCATAGCTCTTTATCTTAATTTTATTTTATGTAGCAGAATGGACTTTCCTTCTTCTTGATGGTACCTTGCACTGGTTGCTAAGATAATAAACAGAAGTGTTTGTGATATAAGGGGAGGCATGCTCAGCTTAGCAGGATAGAGTCCAGGAGAAATGCCTTAAAGCAGTTAATCTTCACTGCATAAAATATGATTTTTTTAAATAAATACTTCATCCTGAGGCCGGGCCATGTTCCCTAGGAAGAGTTTTACTTGCCCCCACCACTTTCTCAACAGTAGGAAGCATAGAACAGTGGAAGAATGTTAAGAACATCACATAAATTGGGGCGGGACCTTGTGGGAGAGAATCCTAGGGTTCTCTCTGTCAACCACAGCGTTGGTCATGAGGTGCCCCCTGAGACTGTAAGCCCAAGAACCGTGCTGAGTCTTTCCTCATGGTTAGCTCAGTTAGTTAGAGTATGGTGTTGGTAACACTAAGGCCAAGGGTTCAGATTCCTGTACTGGCCAGCCACCGAAAAAAAAAAAAGTATATTTTGTAGATCCCACCTGTGTGTTTTCTGTTATAGGGGGCTTATGGCTTGAGCTTTCTTCATATGTTTAAATGTGTGATCTGTTTACCGTTTGTCACACTTGATAGCAAGCCCTATGAGGGCAGTGACTGTATGAATTTGTTCACCACTGTGTGCCACCTGCCAAACACAGTGCCTGGGACAGAGTACGTGCTTTAGACACACTTTCTGGAGTAATAAAAAGAGGGCAGTCTGAGACAAGATAGTAGTTTCAAGACTGGGAGCAGACTCAGGGGAGGGGACAGGCACTAGAGTTAAACAAAGAGAACTGGTAATGGAACAGTCCTCAGGACGCAGGCTTTGTTGTGATCCCAGCTGAGGGGGAGTGGGTGGAGGGGGTTGTTCCATCAACCGTTTTTGTCCCTATGCCCAAGCAACCTTGATTTTACCTTTGTTGTACTCATCCCTCAGATGACATGGCCAGTCTCAATAATGTGGATTGACCAGTCAGTTCAAAGATATTGGGAATTTCTTAGCCTGTTACAGAGGATGTTTCCTTTTTTGTGACATCAGACAGGTTGTGTTTGTCATGGAGTTTCAATATCTCAGAATTAGGACCTTAGAGACCATGTGATGTTTGTTTCTCCTGTAATATGCTCAATAAGTAGTTGTTTCAAATCTTGAATTCCTCTCCTGATGGGAAAACTTTGAGTCCTGCGTTAGCCCATGTACCTTCTCAGGGTGGAGGGGAGGCATCCACCTTCTTTTTGAGTTTGGAGCTGGGCAATTATTCATGGTTCCTAGATGGTCTCTGGAATGACAGTTGGCCAGATGTATGAGATCAGGACATCAGTAACTTTTGAGTAAGAAACTTCTTGTCTCTCTGTCTCTTTCTTTCTTCATTTGTTATTACAACTTTTACGTCTTGGAAGTGTATATTTATGATACAACAGTACATCTAAAATCTGGGTTGAATGATAGTTGTGGGCTTGTAGCTGTTTGGATTTTTGGTGGTGGTCCTGTGTTTATTGGTTTCTTTGTGTCACTTACTTTTGGAAGGCGGACCAAATGGGATTAATTTTTTTTTGGAGAATTGCATTGCTCATTAAGTGGTTTAGTGTTAAAATGGGGATGATGTGTTTTTTAGTTCTTTATGTTTTTTCTATAATTTATTGTGCATCATAGCTGTCAAGGAAAAGACAACATCACCGAATCCTTCAAGACTATAACAATCATATGAAACCAACCTAACTGTCCATCAATGGATGACTGGATAAGGAAAATGTGGTAATATATACAAAATGGAATACTACTCAGCCATAAAAAGGAATAAAATTCTGCCATTCACAGCAACATGGATAAGCTTGGAAAAAACTTTCTGAAGTGGAATAAACCAGGGACAGAAAGAGAAATACCACATCTCCTAACTCAGAAGTGGGAGCTAAAAAACAAAGAAAGAAAGAAAGAACATAATAAAACATTGAACTTTCTGTGGGAGAGAACAGATCTATAGTTACTAGAAGTGGGAAAGGGGGAGAGGGAGGGAGGATAAGGAGTAATTGGGTAAGGGACACAAAAAGTATTACTATTTGTAATGATGAACATGCTAATAATGTTGATTTGATCATCACGTACTGTACACAAACACCGGTAGTCAACTCTGTACCCCATAAATATGTATTAAAAAAGACTATAACAATCATATCAAGTGGGAAAAATAGTGAGAATAAATTCTATTTAAGTTTTAATATACAGACTTCATGATTTCCAATTTGCATTTTAATAAGATCCCCAGGTGACTTGGATGCATTTCAAAGTTTGAGAAGCACTGATGTGTAACTTAAATCTTTATAATAAAGATGTTACTTTTTTTCTTTTCTGCTCCCCTGCCATCAGATAACTGGAGCTCACATTGCTTCATATGTCTAAATAACAGATAGTTTCCTGAAACTATGGCATATTTGTGTGCTCTTTTGTTCGTCCAGGCCTACGTGCCTCTTTATTTTGTCAAAGCAGGTCCAGGGAAGCCTTCATTACTAGCCTACACATCTAGTACTCCTTGTTGCAAACAAGAGGATCATGTTCTCTTTTTTTTTTTCTCTCCAGGGTCTGAAGTTTTAATTCACATCAGAATGTAAGGGTGGAAACATTCCACCTCCACCCTTTTAGAGTCCCACCTGAGTTCGGGAATAAAATTGATGTAAGACAGATCAACAGGAGAAAAGTATAATACAAGTTTTATGTGGTGCAGGAGCCTTCATAAAGAAATGAAGATCCAAGGAAGCAGTTTGGGTCAGTTACTTACATATTGAATTGGACAAAGAATGCTAAGTTGTTGAGAAGTGTGATATTGTGAAAATACACATTTGGTTTTCAACCCTGTCTCCTGACATACAATTCCTAAAATCCTTAGAATCTACAAAGTGGTAAG
This sequence comes from Galeopterus variegatus, assembly GCF_000696425.1. Taxonomy (NCBI): domain Eukaryota; kingdom Metazoa; phylum Chordata; class Mammalia; order Dermoptera; family Cynocephalidae; genus Galeopterus; species Galeopterus variegatus. The sequence continues at coordinate 20,648 of NW_007730366.1, forward strand.
AAACTTTTTGTGTGCTTATGGTGGCTGGCAGCACCTAGGTAGCTTCAGGATCGGGGCTGGTCATAGGAAAGACCAATCTAGGACTTTTAGTCCCATCCCCCAACCTCCAGGGAGGGGAGAGGGGCTGAAGGTTAAGTTGATCACCAGTGGCCAATGATTTAATCAATCATTCCTATGTAATGAAGCCTACATAAAAGCCTGATGAGTTCAGAGAGCTTCTGGGTAGATGAACACATGGAACTTCCTGGAAGGTGGTGCCCAGGGAGGGCATGGAAGCTTCATGCCCCTCCCCCATACCTTGCCTTATGCATCTCTTCTTATGTTTCCTTTGTAATATCCTTTGTAACAAACCAGTAAACATAAGTACATGTTTCCCTGAGTTCTGTGAGCCATTCAAGGAAACTAATCAGACTCAAGGAAGGAGTTGTGGGAACTTGATTTATAGCTGGTGGGTCAGAAGTTCCAGAGGCCTGGACTGGCAACTGGCATCTGAAGTGGGGGGCAGTCCTGGGGACTGAGCCCTCAAGCTGTGGGATCTGACACTATCTCTAGGTAGTGTCAGAACTGAATTGAGTTAGAGGACACTCAGCTGGTGTCCACTGGAGAATTGTTGGCTTGTTTGCCAGTGGGAAGAAATGCCCACACGTTTGGTCACAGGAGTCAGAAGTCTGTCTTCTGTGTTGATTGTCACTGAGTAAGAGTGGAGGGGAAAGACAGTGTGTTTTTCCCACTCACTTGCACAAGAAGCAACTAAATTATGTGGGGAGGCTTAGAAGTTGAGTTATTTTAACAAGGTCTGTTTGGAATCCTCTTGGTCTCCTCTTGTCCTCGAGGATAAGGATGTTGCATCTTTCACATGAGCATTTCATCTCCTGCTTTTAAGAAACAGCACAAAGGCAGAGTGATCTTACACCTGCTGTCTTTCAAATGCTTATAATTAGTCAATATATCAGAGTAGCATATTTAAACCTGTTCAGGAATCGCCTGGACTGATATTAAAATGCAGATCGATGGGCTCCCCCCACGGGTGTCTGTTTCAGTAGATCTCTGATGGAGTTTGATAATCTGTATTTCTTTCTTTCTTTAAAAAAATTTTAAAAATATATGTTGTGGGCCGGCCCGGTGGCGCACTGCTACAGTGCGCCGCTTGGGAGCGTGGCGGCGCTCCTGCTGAGGGTTCGGATCCCACATACAGACCGGTTCCCGCTCACTGGCTGAGCGAGGTGTGGGAGCGGCGCCGAGGGTTGCGATCCCGTTGCCGGACACGAAAAAAGACAAAAACGAAAAAAAAAATATGTTGTTTATTTTATTGGCAGCTAGCTGGTATAGGGATTGAATCCAGGACCTAGGTATTATCAGCACCACCCTCTAACCAACTGAGTAACCTGGCCAGCCATGAAAATTTGCATTTCTAACAAGTTCCCTGGTGGTTCTCATGGTCCAGATCCAGGAACCACACTTTGGGAACCACAGCTCTAGAGAACTTTTCTTCTAGCCTTGCCTGGACTGCCCTGTAGCATCCCCTCTGAATCTACACATGCCTTCTTTTGACTTGACTGTATTTGGCAGTCCATGTCCCGTATTGTAATTTGGATTAAGATATGTCCTATCTTTTCTGAATATGAAGTTTAGGTTTATGTTTCTCATTAATTTTGTTATTTAGAGGTAATTTCTAGGAAGACAGTGCCATCTTTGCCTTGCCATTTAATAACCTGAATTTCATTTTCTATTTTGAAAAGCTATGCTTTCATTTTACAAAGTAATTAATTTATTTTAAATTCAAGAAGTAGATGTAGAAAATAAAAATGCAGAAGTCTCTCTCAAAAATACCTTCACTCTCATCCCCAATCCCATTCCTAGAAGTTATTATTCTTTCTGATTTTTCCTACTTTTTTTGTGAAAACATTAATGTGTGTACATATATTTTATTTTTATAAAATTGGGATAAGTGTTCTCTCCGTCTCATATTTACTCTCATTACCATCTGTTAAATCAAAATTTTATTATTCAAATCTTCCCATTTGTATTTCTCTGCTGTCTACTTGATTTCTCAAACCTTGAGGAAGGTCACTTAAAATCTCCACATTTTGATCTTTGTTTTAGAAATTAGGACTATTGGCTTTTCATTATAGTTTGATATTGATATTATTCTCTTTTTATCCTCTCTATCATGTGTTTGAAGTGTTCTTCATGCACATTTCATTGAAATCTAATATGCATATAGAAAAGCGTACAAATCATGACTGCATCTTGATGACTTCTCATGAACCGTACATCACCTGTGTTACAATCACTGACATCAAGACATAGGACTTACCAGTACAACAGAAGCCCCATGGGATTTTACGGGGTAAGAATCATGAAAAGCACATGTTAGGCAGTATATGAAAAGTAAATATTAGTACATATTTCCCATCCCTGCACTCATGCATTGGCATGTAGTCTGACCGCCATGAATAATATGGCAAGGGTTCTTGGATTCAGTTCTGGAAATGAAAACTCCACTTCCTCAGGCTAACTGGTACATTTCCCTGGTTAGGGAGAATGTATTCTTAAGTGTTGTTGACAGCCTTATTGCTGCCAGGAGGGGAGATCTTCCTGGAGAACGAAACCTCCTCCACAAAATGAGAGATGAGAACAGAGGAACCTCTGAGCACATTGTTCTGCATTCTGGGTAAAGTGAAGCCTGCAGATTCATCCATCTGCTCTCTCTGCTGGGCCTGAGCCTATGGTCACCTTCATTGCTCAAGCCAGTTTAGATAAGCTCTGAGTCCACCCATTCTCGTATATACCCTGTGAGATTAATAACATTATATTTATTGTACGGAGAAAGTAATAGAACTAGAGAAGTTCACTGATGTGCTCAGTCATACAAGCCAGTCCAGATGTTTTGAATCCAAGTTAAAAAGTTCTATGTGTGAAATCAATTGTAATGACATATTTTTCTTAAAATTTTCAGTGACTCTATATTTCTTCTCATAAAGAAAAAGTTCTGGGGTGGGGGAGCATCCAGGCTTTCTACAAATGGACTTCAACCTACTCGCCTTGTTTCACACTGAATTCACAATATGTGCATTCTGTCCAATCAAGTCCTCCACCTCTAAGTCACCTGCCTTTGCTCACACCCTCTCCTGCCCCACCTTCCCTCCTATGGACAGCATTTATTCAGCCTCTGCTTTCACCTGCTATTGGGGGAAGTCATGATGAAATTGAGTCTCTTGTGTGAAGAGCTATCTATTCCCCACAGACCTCTGAAGGAGTGTTGCTCCAAGTTTGTTCTCTTGAGCTTTGTCACCTGAGGGGCCAAGTGCAAACCTCTTTAGTTATTATTCAAAAATATGGAAAGTTCTGTACAAAGTGTTCCAAGTTCTCCAGGGAGAGGTTCTCCAGGGCACATAATTCTGTCATATAATTTTATAGAATCAGTGCCCTGGATCAACTTGTATTTATGAACAAGCGGCTTTTGTCTAGAGCTGAAACTTCTGATAAAGGAACATACAAATTAAAGAGACAGAGTCAGTAGGTAAGAAAGTACATGGATTTTGCTTGTGTGTGTGTGTTGGTGAATTTTACATTTTCACTGATAGTTGGACATGCTGTTGAAGTGATGTCTCAGTGTTCAGAAGTCACTAAGCACAGCTGAACCACTTGAATCAGTGAACTTTTTGGTTTGTTGACAGTCAATTTCTTTTTCTTTTCAGAGAAAAGTTCTGGGAATAATTAGAAGTGCAAGTATTTTGCCTGTACTAATCATCAAATCTTGGGAGTTCTCAACTGGAAGGGAACTTGGTCAATACTTTCAACCTCTACATCTTTCCATTGGAAAACTGGAACCTAGAAAAGTATGATCTGCCTAAGTATTATATACTAGTGAATTATCCATGGTAGCATTAGGGTCTTCTAAGCCATAGAGAAAAGATGGAGCATTTATGGTTAGTTTTTCTTTACCACTCATGACAGTTTTGCTTCATTACATTCCTTTTTCCCCAGTGAGCATGAGCCATTTTTATTTTTAAACTTTTATTTCTTCTTATTAGCATATTCATTATTACAAATTGTGATTTTTCTTTATGCCCTTTACCTGACCAATCACTCCCCAAACCCCCTCCCTTCCTCTCCCCCATCTCTGGTATCCTTAGGTTTTGTTAAACAGTCCTACAAGGGTTTTCTGGTTTTCATCTGATACTCTAAGTTTTCTAGTTTTCTTTTTTTTTTTTTTCCTTTTTGTCTTTTTTTGTGTCCGGCAACGGATCGCACCCCTCGGTGTTGCGCCTGCACCTCGCTCAGCCAGTGAGCGGGAACCGGTCTGTATGTGGGATCTGAACCCTCGGCAGGAGCGCCACCGCACTCTCAAGCGGCGCCCTGTAGCAGTGCGCCACCGGGCCGGCCCAGTTTTCTAGTTTTCTTTTTTTTTTTTTCCTTTTTGTCTTTGTTTGTGTCCGGCAACGGATCGCACCCCTCGGTGTTGCGCCTGCACCTCGCTCAGCCAGTGAGCGGGAACCGGTCTGTATGTGGGATCTGAACCCTCGGCAGGAGCGCCACCGCACTCTCAAGCGGCGCACTGTAGCAGTGCGCCACCGGGCCGGCCCAGTTTTCTAGTTTTCAAAACCTCTACACTTTTACATATTTGGAACCAAATGCAGTTTATTCTAAGCCACACCCCCCAATTAAAAATGAATTGCAAGCATATTTTACTAATTTTAGGAGATTTTTTCGACAAACAAAATATAATTATTATGGTTAATTCAGGCATTTCATTTTAATACATGACTGTGGTTAAACTCAGGAGTAAATCAACTTGTCTTCTACTGTTTGCTAATGTTGTACAGATTTGCACTCAAGACAACATTACGTGTCTTCAGACCTCATTGCCGTGTCTTTCTGTCCTCCTGGCTTCCTCATCTCCTACAGTAGATTTCCTCTGGTTTTCAAAATGCCACACAAGGCCAGCAGGTCTCCATTCTAGTTCCATGGTGTCATCAAGTACCTTTAGCCCTGAGCAAGGCGGCCTTCCTCCTTATGCCTCCTCCTCCCACCCGATGGCCCTCCCACTCATGACATCTGTGACTGTGGTTGTTTCCCCTCCCTCTCCTTCAGAAGTGAACCTTCCCTCATTTTAATTGCTAAAGCATTTGTTATTCCTCCTACTTCCCAAAGTGTTGCCTACTGGCTTTACTTTTCTTTCAGATACTCTACCTTTAAAGGTAAAAATTTGATTTTTCTAATATTTTTATTCATGTATTCAAGTATTGAATTTGTCCATCTAGCATATATTATGGGCCTGAGTCTGTTGCAGGAATTGTGTATATAGTAAACAATGTAACAAAATCTTTGTTCTCCTGAGATTTACATTCTAGTGAGGGATTTAGAATCGTATATATATATATATATTTATTTTCACTTGGTGATAATGGAAACAATGGAGCAAGGTATAAGAAGCAGGACTTAGAGAGTACCAGGTAAGGGCTCAGACGCTATTTTATGCTGTGTTGTTAGTCCTCTGTTGAGATCTGAGCTCCAATGTTCGCCTGAGTGTACAGAGCCTAGAAAATAGTAGATGTTCAATTAGTGCTGTTGAATAATTAATGATTAAATGAACTTGATGAGAAGGAGAGTGGTGAGAGAGAAGAGAGAGGGTCAGAAGGAAAGGGAGAGTGGAAACTTTTTTTTTTTTTTTTTGTTTTTTTTCGTGTCCGGCAACGGA